>NC_030442.2:12027500-12095000 GCF_001660625.3 Ictalurus punctatus
ACACACAGTATCTCACAAAAGTGAGTACACCCCTCACATTTTTGTAAATATTTGATTATATCTTTTCATGTGGCAACACTGAAGAAATGACACTTTGCTACAATGTAAAGTAGTGACTGTACAGCTTGTGTAACAGTAAATTTGCTGTCCCCTCAAAATAACTCAACACACAGCCATTAATGTCTAAACCGCTGGAAACAAAAGTGAGTACACCCCTAAGTGAAAATGTCCAAATTGGGCCCAATTAGCCATTTTCCCTCCCCGGTGTCATGTGACTTGTTAGTGTTACAAGGTCTCAGGTGTGAATGGGGAGCAGGTGTGTTAAATTTGGTGTCATCGCTCTCACACTCCCTCATACTGGTCACTTGAAGTTCAACATGGCACCTCATGGCAAAGAACTCTCTGAGGATCTGAAAAAAAGAATTGTTGCTCTACATAAAGATGGCCTAGGCTATAAGAAGATTGCTAAGACCCTGACACTGAGCTGCAGCATGGTGGCCAAGACCATACAGCGGTTTAACAGGACAGGTTCCACTCAGAACAGGCCTCACCATGGTCGACCAAAGAAGTTGAGTGCACGTGCTCAGCGTCATATCCGGTGGTTGTCTTTGGGAAATAGACGTATGAGTGCTGCCAGCATTGCTGCAGAGATTGAAGGGGTGGGGGGTCAGCCTGTCAGTGCTCAGACCATACGCTGAACCAATTGTTGAATGTTTAATATTATTAGTCAATGGTGGATAAAGACTTTACAGGACTGTAGGAGAGTCTGCGTACGTTATATGAAAATGCGTAATCACACACACTAAAGCTGCCTTTCTGAAACACACCGAAAGTGTGTAGGGGCTCTTTAATGAGGGAAATGTTGACTAATGCTCAATAAATTACTCCCAGCATGCCTGTTGGGTTAATTAGCATATTAAACCAGAGCAGCCACTCAGGGCAGCTCGTGGAAAACAGGAAGAAACACTCAGAGACTACATCTAGTGCCAAGACCTTGAGTATTAAAGTACATGTGGTTATTTACATAGACAGAGGACGTACATCAGCTATACACGTGATTAGAAGAAGCTTAATAAGGTGATACTTTTGTTCAGAGTATAACCACATTTAGGGCTTTTTGAACATGTGTGTGAGGGAGAAAGTGTGTGTTGCCCAAGCCTTCTGCCTGAGGCATATCATATTTGTAAGTGTTTTTTTCTTTTTCTTTCACTGCTCTCTAGCAGGGTTTATTGTCATGTTAATATGGGAAGAGCTATTACACAAAGTATTTCATGCACACACAAACACACAATAATAATAATAATAATAATAATAATAATTTCCATGTACCATCAGCCACATTTCACCCACTTTCCTCTGACCCAGGCTGGTATTGTAGATCCATCTAAACCAGTGCAGCTATAGCTCCAATAACTGTTATTTTTCCTAACTGTCTATGTTTAGCAATGTAGAGGGAATATTAATAGAAAAGGTAAAGTGGATTTTTAAGGGTCTGATTCATCTTAAGCAAGTGTGTGTGTGTGTGTGTGTGTGTGTGTGTGTGTGTGTGTGTGTATCTGTGTCATGTCAGCAGAATTGTAGCGCATTGCTCAATCATTGGGCAGCGTCATCCACAGTTTGATTAGAGAAATGGTGATTTAAATCTGTAGGAACTTTTCTGTTCTTGGCAAACAGTGCCACGGGCACTACGCTGAAGCTCGTCGTGTTTTTACACCCCATTAATTTATTACTCACCCTCTTCCTCTAATATCCTTTTCTTTCCTTCTCTTTCTCTCTCATTGCCTTCCCCCCCTCCCAATTCTCTCTTTACATCTCTAAATTTCATTTGGTGAGAAGAAAAAGGGTCAAGAATGGAAAGGGAGAGGAGGAGAGAGAGTGAGAGAGTGAAGAGAAAGACAGGACCTCCTGCTGCCAATGCGTTTTTGCTCTTGATGTTAATTTTCACAGCTCCATATGGTGCTGCAGACTCTTCACCTACAGGCATCACAGGCACACAGAGCCGTGTGTGTGCGTGCACGTGCGCACGCACACACACACACACACTACCTCAGGCTTGGCCTGTCATTTACAGCGAGCCATGCATCTGTGTGTTCTCTCTCTCTTACACACACTCTTACACAAACACACACACACACACACACTCTCATGTATGCAAACAGTCACCCATGTAATGCTCCTTTGCCTGCTGGGATTCTGCTGGGAAGGTCCGAAAGGACACGAGAGTTCAGACTCTAAACTCAAAACCCGAATTTGGCGTGAACCATTTGTGTTGTACGTGTGCGTCTGTATTCCTCCGAATGTGTGCACGTTATCCTGTCTTGTCATTGATTATAAAAGACTCTTTAATTCCGTCTCACCCCATGTTGAGATTAATTTGCATTCTTTGTCAGGAGTTAATGGCGTCTCTCGATGGCTCGCTCGGAGAATCTTTGAAGACTGCAGACTCGCTGGCATGTGTATACAGCCGCCGGCGCTTTTTCCTCTGATTGATTTGTTGTTGCCTTTTGTGTTCTCCGGCTGTTTCTGTTTTGGATCTTTCTTTCTTTTTTTCTTTTCCTTATTTTCTTTTCATATTCATCCGAACATACTGTATTAAACAGATTTTTGCTTTGATTTGCAGCTTGAATTAATAGGAGATGTTGTTTAACTGCTTTTGTTTAAATGGTTAAAATCTTGTTGAACATTTGTTTCCCGCGTTACCGTTCTGTCACGGAAATGTGATCGTTTCACCTATAAAAGTCATTCATTTCACATCATTAAAAGGTGAAATCCTTTCAACTTGAGAAACTTTCCAAGTTGAAAGTCTAAAATAGTTGTCAGACTGTCATGAATGTCGTGAATAACGTTTACCTGGTGAATCTTTGAAAATGGAAGCAAATCCTCTGTGGGAAAGTAGAAGGGAATCCTGTGGTCTCTTCTTCCTTTTCTGCTTCACCTGTCCTCATTAACAAACGTGTGAACAAGGCTACCATTATTTATTTATTTATTTATTTATTTTTAACTGAAATGCTGGGACGCAATTAAAACCACACTGCTGTCTCAAATTGTGCACTAGGCAATATGTTCTGGACCTATACATTATCTACATGACTATCTACTACCTGAATTTTGTGGTCAAATCAACCTTCAAATGTTCTACATTTTATGGAAATGACAAATTACTGTGAGAGATTGGCTATTCATAAAATTGCTAGTGCCCTCTGATGGCTCTGTACTTTCCGCTCCATAGAGCACGCTGTGACGGCTGGTTTATTTATTTATTTATTTTTCTCAGCAGTTATACTACGTAATCTGGATATTACAGCGCATTACATCTCACTGAAGTTCCCAGTGTGAAATCCATTCCAACAAATCATTTTATTGGAATGCTTCTCATGTCTGCGAGTTCTGCGGTTTCTTCCCACATGCAAAATAACCTGCTGGTAGGTGGATTGGCTATGCTAAATCGCCCCTCAGTGTGAATGCCTATGTGCTTGGTGCCCTGCACCCTGACCAGAATAAAGTGCTTCGTGAAGATGAATGTTTTACATCAGCAAAAAATGAAGTGTCCTATCCTGTCATTATAAATGATGAACTCTCGTTGAAAACGAACTCACTGAAATGCTGAGAAATAATAAGACAAAATGTTGATCATGGTTTTAAAAAGAATGTTACCAGATATTTGGAACAGGCCAGGAAAAATAGCTTACCATGGATCAAAAGGGGAAAAAATTTGGCGCCCAGGGACCCTGAAGTGTTTGAAGTACAGCAAACCACTATTACATTATTATAGTTAATATATTAGCTTGATAAACTAGTGGTCAGTTAAATTCAGTGAGTTTAAACCATATCTAACTAAACCAAAAATAACATCATAAATAACAACTTCACTTCTGTAGTTTAATTTAATTTTGATATCTTATTGTGAGTGGAAGGTCACGAGAATAAAGCTTTTTGGCTCCAATAAATAACAAAATATTATTGTACACATTTAAATAAAAATCCTAATATTTAAAGACATGGCTTATATTCACAAAACAAATCTGAACACCTGGTTGGAAAACTTTTGAGAACCCCTGCCTTTGCCATATCATTAACTGTTATTTGGATTTTTACTGCTGGATTGATGGCGTTAAGTTATCAGTGGTGCCTGTATGCTGACTCGTGGAGCATTTAAAAAGTGCATAGCAATGTGTAATTGAAAGAACGAACACCTGCAGAAACCCACACCAGGAGCCGTTCGTTTCAGCAGTGCGATGATGGCAGGACGATGAGGCCCGAGCGGATCAGGAGAGCGGCAGCCTCCTGCGACAATGAAAAGTGCAGTTTCAGCTCAACTGCCGAATGTGTGAGAATGACGCAGGCAGCTGGTGCTCAATCACCCTGATCAGACAAAAGCCCATCATCTCACTGCCTCGTCCTCTGTACTGTAAGCAGAGCATTCCGTTAAAGACGACTCGAATGCTCTGTAACAACTTCAATTTGATTTAGTAACTAGTGTACCTATTACAGCCTGTCATTGTGGTGTTAAGCTAGTAGACTGTTGGGATACTGCATGTTCTATAGTAACATTATCATAATGATTGTAGTAATTAAACCGTTCTAAAAAGAGTAGACGATGTAAACGTTTTCAAGACGTCTTTGTCTCTTCTCATCTTATCTCATCTGGCAGCTGATATGTAGCAAATATGATGCTTGAGACACCTCTCCTGTTTAAGATGCACGTCATGCATCCACTTTTCCGACCCAGCGTCTCTGTTCAACCTGGAGGCAGCAAGAGGATCGACTCGTGCTGTGTAGCCGGGCCGCGCTAAATGAAGATCAGGCTATTAGCACTTTGTGTATTTTCATTATGCAAATGCCGTTAACACGATGTGCCCGTTCGTGGCCACCGGGCTTTTCCTCGCTTTTCCCCTAGTGATCATAAACGGGTCCTACTGCGACGTTTGTGATTATAACATGCTAATTACACATCGTCTTGCCTCCTTCATGCTGTCTCTGGCTTTTATTCTTAATCTTCTCTCTCTTTGTTTCTCTTTCTTCAGATTCAGAAAAACCAAGGTTCCTTAATGGTAAGTATTTGATGAGGTGGGGTTTTTTGTGTGTGTGTGTGTGTGTGTGTTCTTTTCGGAAATGAAACCAAGCCCTTCTTTACCTCTTTTGATAGTCGCCTCGCTTGGTCGCTCGCCTCTAAAGTTAATACAATAAAACAATACGCCAGCACTTAACAGCGGCGCATTCCGATGAGAGGCCATTAGAAATAATAGAGCATTCTGGATCCAATGGCTTTTTCTGTGTCTGAGTGCATTTGATTAATCTGAATCGCTACCTGTTTTGCTGCATTACTGATTTCATTTCCTGCTCACTGTAAAGAGATTGCGTGTGCTCTAATCTCCTCGTCTCCTCCTCCTCCACAGCCTCTCCAGTTATTGCAGTGCATCGTTGATGAGGTGAGTCCGTGTCTGATGTGCCCGAACTCCTAAAGCCGTGGCTAATGGGGCAGAAAGCTGCTGTTTTGTTTCCTAATGAAGCAAGGTGCTTTAGCTAAAGCCAGAGGCTGGAGGAGCTTAGTACGCTGGGATGGGTTGCCTGACCCTCGGTTAGCCTTTAAGCTGTACTTAGGAAAGTGATGGGGCTGGTTTAAACTTTGGACTGTTTCTTTGTCAGATTTTCACACACTTTTTCCAGTTCTCTGTCTCTTTTGCTTGATCTGTCCCCCTCTCCTATTTTAAGCCATGTCTCTCTCTCTCTCTCTCTCTCTCTCTCTCTCTCTCACACTCACACACACTCACACACACACACACACACACACACACACACACACTTACACACACACACACTTACACACACACACTCACTTTGCTGGGTTAATGTAGCATGACCGGGCTTCAGAGCACAGAGGCTGGGTGGTGTTGCATTAACCTTGACCTGTGCTAGTCACTAAAATACAGCCACCCAAGACCTTGACACACTTCTTCACCCACTCCTCTCTCTGCTAGCTGAGGTTGGGACGAGGATCATATTATTTTATATATATAAAACACAAACACTTTGGACTGGACAGACACTCTGCTCTCTAAATTTCACACAGTTGAAGGAGTTACACTGTGCAAGCACATTTAGAATTAAATAATATAAAAATGCAATATAGGATAAGGAAACGCATACATTAATATGAATAAAAGGCATTTAATATGAGGTGCATAAACATTCATTCAAGTCCTTCATTTATTCCTACCAGCTTTGAGTGAGATTTACAGATTACTAAAATAAACTCTAAACTAGCGCTGGAGCAATATAAAAAAAAAAATCCTAGTATGATAGCGGTCCTAACACATTATCACTATATCATGGTATCTACTTGTAAGTGCAGGGAGTGTAAGTCCAGTTACATAAAATTCTTTGTTTTCTTTGAAACTAACTAGTGTTAATTTTGTCAGCTTTTCTTTTACTTATTTAGTTTTAGTCCTTGATAGTTTTTATCATATTTAGTCAACTTTATCCTGTTTTTTAGTTGACAAAAATTCTGGCCATTTTAGTCTTATGTTAGTGAAAGAAAACCACAAGTATTTTAGTCTAGTTCTAGTCAATGGAACCTGTAGACATTTTTAGCCATAAGATTACTGATTGATTGTCTTTTAGTCTAATCTAGCCAAGACCAATATTTTTAGTCTCATTTTAGTCTTAAATCAACGGATCCTAACATTGTCTTCCATGATGTACAACACAAACATCCCTGTTAACATCTCGCAAAATGTAGTTTAGTGTTTCATGACCCCACAACAATTTGCTAGCCTTTTAGCTTAATGAGTTCGGTTTAGTTATAAAACACCTCCTACATAATGTAACACCACCGCCTTACTAGTTGTCTTAATATAGCTTTTAAAAAAACAACAACCTAGCATTACCACCAAGACGTTAACCTACCTCAATTTCTTTGTGGTTAGCCTTCATATGCCACTTCAGGTTTGTTGTATTCTTTCCAGATATTGTGTGTCCACATTGCTTCCCTTCCGATATAACAAGGCATTTTTTTTTTTTTATTTGTTTGTTTTTTATAGACAAAATGGACCCAAATATCAGATCTTCTCTTTCTTCCAAGTCCAGCTGTTGCAATCATTATCTAACAAACATTATCTTGAAAGCTGCTCTCCACTGTGCTTATTCCAGCCAATGAAAGGTATATGTGGATTGTAATTTAGAAAAAAAAAATAATAATCTATCTATATTTCGTCTCCTTTTTATATATAGTTACAGCGAGTGTTTAATGACACTGGTGTCATTTTAGTCATGGGAAAAAAAGGTCATCAGTGAACATTTTTTGTCATCGAAATTAACACTACAACTAAGATGAGTGAACGGAGACAACATTGTTAATGAAGGCAACCTTTTCATTCTTGTCCATTACTGATTACTTTATGGCTATCAATATGACAATTCAGAGTGTTTTGTTTTCCATAGTGGTGCTTCACATTACCACTTTAGACTAGCACTACAGACTCCAGACAGATGAGAGTCATCCGTTTTGAAATTGAAGCAGAGAGTAAATGCATGCTTCTCCATCCAGTTGTCTTTAAACATTAGCCAGGGAGGGTAAATAAATGAAAACTCTTTAAAAGTCTGTGAAAACCCTTCTCTTTCTGATCTAATGTGTCTAGCCCTGTAGCTAGTCTCTGATCCAATGAGCTGCCTTCAGCTAAATCATTTATATTAATGCGTGTGTTTGGATAAGTGACAGCGGAGGGTCTGCTACAAAAGCTGCGCTGGTTCATGTTTAGAAAACTAGAGTCGCTGAACTACAGCCAGGTTTTCCGCCATTTGGTGACGCTTGCCAAAAACTGTGACGTTGATTATCTCCAGACTCCTATTTCCTGCATATTTTCAATATGTTTCGTCCTTTTTTTTTCTTTCTTTCTTTTTTTTTAATAAACTATATGACTATATACTGTGATGACAGAAGCTGTTTATCTAGGATGGGTTTTATAGTCTGGTTCCTCAAGGAGGTTTTGTTTACCACGGTCACCTCTGGCTTGGCAGAAATCTAGATCAAGGCCCAGATTTCTGTAATGTTGCTTTGGAACTATCTGTCTAATGTTAAAAATGGTATAATATGAAATTTGTTGCCCTATAATATGAAAACACTAAGCTACAGTATCTCACAAAAGTGAGTACACCCCTCACATTTTTGTAAATATTTGATTATATCTTTTCATGTGGCAACACTGAAGAAATGACACTTAGCTACAATGTAAAGTAGTGAGTGTACAGCTTGTGTAACAGTGTAAATTTGCTGTCCCCTCAAAATACCTCAACACACAGCCATTAATGTCTAAACCGCTAGCAACAAAAGTGAGTACACCCCTAAGTGAAAACGTCCAAATTGGGCCCAAAGTGTCAATATTTTGTGTGGCACCATTATTTTCAAGCCTTAACCCTCTTCACAGGTTCAGCTTCACAGGTTGCCACTGGAGTCCTCTTCCACTCCTCCATGACGACATCACGGAGCTGGTGGACGTTAGAGACCTTGTGCTCCTCCACCTTCCATTTGAGGATGCCCCACAGATGCTCAATAGGGTTTAGGTCTGGAGACATGCTTGGCCAGTCCATCACCTTCACCCTCAGCTTCTTTAGCAAGGCAGTGGTTGTCTTAGAGGTGTGTTTGGGGTCGTTATCATGCTGGAATACTGCCCTGCGTCCCAGTCTCTGCTTCAGTATGTCACAGTACATGTTGGCATTCATGGTTCCCTCAATGAACTGTAGCTCCCCAGTGCCGGCAGCACTCATGCAGCCCCAGACCATGACACTCCCACCACCACGCTTGACTGTAGGCAAGACACACTTGTTTTTGTACTCCTCACCTGGTTGCCGCCACACACGCTTGACACCATCTGAACCAAATAAGTTTATCTTGGTCTCATCAGACCACAGGACATGGTTCCAGTAATCCATGTCCTTACTCTGCTTGTCTTCAGCAAACTGTTTGTGGTCTTTCTTGTGCATCATCTTTAGAAGAGGCTTCCTTCTGGGACGACAGCCATGCAGACCAATTTGATGCAGTGTTCAGCGTATGGTCTGAGCACTGACAGGCTGACCCCCCCACCCCTTCAACCTCTGCAGCAATGCTGGCAGCACTCATACGTCTATTTCCCAAAGACAACCACCGGATATGACGCTGAGCACGTGCACTCAACTTCTTTGGTCGACCATGGCGAGGCCTGTCCTGAGTGGAACCTGTCCTGTTAAGCCGCTGTATGGTCTTGGCCACCATGCTGCAGTTCAGTGTCAGGGTCTTGGCAATCTTCTTATAGCCTAGGCCATCTTTATGTAGAGCAACAATTCTTTTTTTCAGATCCTCAGAGAGTTCTTTGCCATGAGGTGCCATGTTGAACTTCAAGTGACCAGTATGAGGGAGTGTGAGAGCGATGACACCAAATTTAACACACCTGCTCCCCATTCACACCTGAGACCTTGTAACACTAACAAGTCACATGACACCGGGGAGGGAAAATGGCTAATTGGGCCCAATTTGGACGTTTTCACTTAGGGGTGTTCTCACTTTTGTTGCCAGCGGTTTAGACATTAATGGCTGTGTGTTGAGTTATTTTGAGGGGACAGCAAATTTACACTCTTACACAAGCTGTACAGTCACTACTTTACATTGTAGCAAAGTGTCATTTCTTCAGTGTTGCCACATGAAAAGATGTAATCAAATATGTGCATATGTAATACAAAAATGTGAGGGGTGTACTCACTTTTGTGAGATACTGTACCTGACACTGTTTGCTGTATGGATAAAACCAAAGTGTAACCATTCAGCACTTCCTTTTTGGCTCAGATTTATGTCACGTTACAGAAGAAAATGGCAAGAAATTGTTCTTTTGAGCAATTGATTGATTGATTTTAACTTTATTGTCCACCAATGTGGACAATGTCATATAAGAACCAAATATGGTTCCCTGAAGAATGGTGTGTCTCCGCTAGTATGAACGGATCACAAAATGATAACTTTTCTTTGTGGCACCAATACTAATAGTTTAAAGATCCATGAAAAGCTGATTCTTCTATGGGAACACTTTTTTTGTAAGGGCTTGACGACTGTGTTCCATGTATCATGTAGCATCATTAGCGTCTTGTGACCATGGATTTTGGTGGGTCAGGACGACATTAATAACCACATAGCCTCAAACTAAATTAAGCTTAGGGGCTATCACACTTGACTTATGCTAAAGGCTACTATCTTGTGAATTTTTATAGTAACCACATAATAGGCAGGTGAGAATCAATAGCATGCAGTCATCCAGCATGCAGTCTAGCAGCAGCTGTATTGATACAGCAGGTGTATTTCCTGTTTCCCTCGAGGCTCACACAGAAGAACTAATATAATTAAACGGGGTTGCAGTGTTTCAGCAAAAAAAAAAAAAACGCACACACAAAAGACATGAAACTATCCCAATAAAGGAGATTAATTCACAAGGACACTGTAGTGCACACACATTTCTGATGGTTGAACATTACCAGTCCAAAATAACCCTCAGTGTCCCAGTCTTTGCAATATATCTTATAATAGAAATGGTTTTGTATATCATAGACACACGGGGCCTCATTGATCAATCTTTTAGTAAAGTTGTTTGTAAATGTTTGCATGAACCAAACCGATTAAAAAATTTCCACCAAATTTGCAAAGTTTTGGAAACTTACACACGTATGTTGATGAATGCCAATCACTTGTACGTTGATTTGAATGTCGTGGCACCCACAAAAGTCTATAAAAGTTCACATGAACAGATGCAGTAGCTGGGAGCACGAAACGACTGATGAGGGTAAAGTCTGAAAAACGGAAAGAGAAGGGTTTTTTTTTTATTATTATTTTATTTATTTATTTATTTTACTCAAAATGAACAATTTTGTTAGTATTTATTAGTGTTAGTGCTTGTTGCAGTTCTCATTTTTGACCACTAGGTGTGATAATTGGCACTAGACAGGGAAGCAAAAAACGTATAGAGGTGAGCATATAGGGTTGGTGGAAGAGGTAATTAGTATTTCATCAGAATTTGAGTTGTGAATGAGGACTTCATGAAGATTTTGATATACTGATCTATACAACAGAGGATGTTTCCAGACATCTGTATCAGTTTGCGTTTTGTTAACATCACTATTTCCGATTTTCTCATTACTGTAAATGGTCTTCGTGGTATTGTCACGCCCACACATTGAGCAGTCATCAGATTTCCCTTCGAGCTCTAGCGGAAGGTGAACATAATATCAATACTGAAAACTGTAATGTTTAAATGTGCTTTCCTCATCTGTTTGAGTGATTAATAAGTAATTTTGTTAATTGCAGATAAGTGTGTGTGTGTGTGTGTGTGTGTGTGTGTGTGTGTGTGTGTATCTGTAAGAAGGGGAGAGAGAGACCTCTCCTTTCTGCATGAGCAGCTCGCTGACACGTGCTAATAGCAGAATGGTAGGAGGGAGGGGAGAGTAAAAGGAGCATAAACACACATTAAACATACTGAACTTGTCCTTTCTCTTATAGATTGAGCGTAATTAATAATTAAAAGGCGCTTGGTGTAATGGGTTGACCCAGCTGAACTGTTCATTACTCAAACGGCAGAGGCATCACTCAAACTATTTTCTGCCATGCCCTTCCCTTCAGCGCCCTGAGGCCAGGGAACACTGCCTCTGCTGCTACCACCTACTTTCAGCTGACCAAGGCGTTAACACACACACACACACACACACACACACAAACGCGCACGCGCAGCAGCAGCCACTAAATTACCCATTTCTCCCAGTGTGAGTGAGGGTGTCTGAGTGAGACACACAGGGTTGGCAGGGACTTTGTGGGACCTACTTTATAAGAATAATCCAGTCCAGAGAAAGAGAGAGCACCTGACTGGCTTAAAGGAATACTCCAGCGTCTTTCAATCTAACCTCTATCCACTGTATGTGTACAATTACCACAGTCAAGAATTTGAACACCTTTCCCTGTACTGAGAAAAGAGTGGAAGGTCTCAATAAACACGTAAAATATCCAACTATGTTAATGAATTTATAACTGCAGCCTAGGACAATAAAGGTCTTAAAGGAACACTTCACCCTGAATCCCATTAAATACAATTTTATTGAAGTATTTACGATGTGTTTAGCCGTTCTGTTATTAATTTTTTGGTTGGAGCATTTTCGTTATTCATGCAAGAAGATGGCAGTTGTCCATCACTCTGATGTCAACGTGGAGTATTTCCTAGCACAGTTACAATTGCATTAACACCAGAAAAGAGAAAAATAGAAACTATTCCAAACATAAGTGGTAATGTTGACATTTTGCTGTTTGCAAGAGAACGAGATAACGATGTGATATCAAAACCAGTGTAGAAGTAATGGAGACACCAAACGTTGAACTCAAAGTTCCAGAATGCAGTGCACTTATTGGACGAGCTACGGCATGGCCTCAGCTCAAGTAGTTGCCACAAGATGAGAAGTGCGATGGCATTGATGGAGGTATTAGCATGAAAGCTGGACAGATTACAGGACTAAAGCACCGCTGCATCACTCTTTTTAGGTAGAGATAAAGCGAGAACTAATTCACACTGGCACTACTGTACGTGGATAGTTGTGGGTACAACATTGTGGAAACTGTTAACCAAAGTAAAAATAGGCCAACACGTTAATGAAAGAGGTTTAAATTTTAAAAAATTATTAATTTCAAAATAAATCTGGGACACCTTTGAAGATCGCATGTTAATTATTAAAGCACACCTATTTTGGTTTTGAAACATGCCTAATTTTGTTTTAAAGGTCTCTCAATAGATTTGCATGCATCCAAGGTCAAAAAAACTTTACTGTGCTCATAATTTAAATTGCAGCATTACCTTTTTTTCTCCCCTCAGTGTCACAAACGACTCCTTAATTGATCTGTTCTAAAGGATTCACTCTAAACTCCTCCTTTCAGAGAGCATACTCTGCTCTGATTGGTAAGCTGTCCCAGTCTGTTGTGATTGGTCTACCACTGTTAGCTTGTGTCCAAAAAGAAAACACCCACTACCATAACGAGTTTCAGCTCGTCTGTTCGCGAGCAGCTATGAAGACCATGGGCGGTTTTTTGTTGCGCAGGTTAGTACAAGAAGTACGTCTGGAATCACTAATGACTTGTTTCAGCTGTTCAGAATCGGTTCCTTCTTTTGGGAGTCAATAACTCCATTTGATGTGCACTTTGATGTTTGAAACTTTTCAGACTTTTTACATTCACAAACAGCTCTATCACACATTACATGAAAGGTAATGTATGAAAAACCATTATAGGTGCACTTTAAGAGTAATATGAGAGTCATTAATGGTGGATGATACAGATGTTGGAGAATGTATTAACAAAGAGGTTCTTCTAACACGAGAGCAATACAAGATAAAATTGTGATCTTCCAAAGTTTTCGAGATGTACATGCCCGGTTTAGGGTTGTTATGATACCATAAACATATCTTACGATACTATACCATCTGAAGCATCACGATAGCAAGTATTATATTACAATATTGTGTTTTTTCATAATTCAAATCTACAAAATTAACCAAATTTACAAAAGTATGTAGCTATAAATGAAAACAGACAAACCGAAATTTTCCTCTGAGTACTTTATTAATGAAAATGAATAACTGGCTATTGGAAAAACTCCAGAACAGTTACACAATTTGCAAGCAACTAATTCAATTTGCCACATATTTCATCTATTGTTCCCTAGAGCATTGAAATCATGCAAATGGAAATTGTCCTCAGAGAACTAAGAATGAACACAACATTAGGAATAAATAACTAAATTTTGAAACAACTCCAAAAAAATTTTTTAAATTGGGAACGTTAGCTTGCTTACTAACAAACACGGCTAAATCGATCATTTTAGTATTTACACACAACAGTTAGTGTAACATTAGCTTGCTTATAGCAACCACGGCTAAATTTATCATTTTAGTATTTACACACAATAGTTAGCGTAACGTTAGCTTGCTTACTAACACACATGGCTAAATTGATAATGTTAGTATTTACACACCGCGGTTAGCGCAACATTAGCTTGCTTACTAGCAAACATGGCTAACTGTATCATTTTAGTATTTACACATAGTGGTTAGCATTACGTTAGCTTGCTTACTAGAAAACACGGCTAATTTTATCATTTTAGTATTTGCACACAGCGGTTAGCGTAACGTTATCTTGCTTACTAGCAAACAGGAAATCTGGTAAAGGTAAAGAGTTTAGCTTAAATGAAGAGTCACTAACCTTTTGTGTATTCTGCAAAAGCAGCGAGATTTGTTGTTTTAGGAAAAATAGCATTAACTGCCGCACATACAACATTACTTACAGTACTACCGTGTTGTTGATACTGTTTAAAAAATACTGTGGCATAAGCTTTAGTATCGCGATACTACTGTAGTACCGGTATACCGTGCAACCCTAGCCCAGTCTAGGTTATAGACTAGAGAGTCGATTCTATGTTTATATTGTTAATGCAAATGTTTGACTTTAAAAAGTCTTTGAAATTATTCATTTTAGGTTCAGATTTATAAGTTAACTTATAAATGCCTTTAAATGACTACTGAGTTTATAAAAGCATTATATATAAAATGTGTTATGAATAAATATTTATTAACTCAGCTGTTGTGCTTAGGCTTCCATTATAAGCGAGTTTTGTGTAGCCAGGTTGTACAGGTTTTGTTTTAGGAAAATACTTATAAAAACAGAAAAGTGAAGACGTATAGAGGGCGGATGAAGAGAGAGTGAACTGTGTAATGAGAGAAAAGAAACATTCATAAAGTACAACAAAATAGTCCATGATTTACTTTCACAGTTATCGTCAACCTTGAATTTGGAGCAGGCAGTTTGCATCAGTCATCAGTTTTGTAGTAAATCAGAGTATTGTGTGTGTACCTGGACTATGTATGAAGTGCATCATGAATATGTGTGTGTGTGTGTGTGTGGTTGCCATGGAGAGGCATTAATAATCGGTTGCAAGGTCTCATGGGGCTCAGGTGAGGGGTGAATAAACAGCTAAATGAGGTAATACACACAAGAGCTCCCTTTGTCCTCCCTCTCTCTCTCTCTCTCTCTCTCTCTCTCTCTTTCTCTCTCTCTCTTCATCAGTTTGTCGATCTCTCAGTCCTGCTCTCTGTTGTTGCTGTGTTCGTGTTGTGTGTGCCAGGCTGAAGCATACCGCCTGCGCTCGGTACCCAGCGGCTCGTTTGGCCATCTGCAGGGCAGCTTGTCTTTTATTGATGTGCTCTGCCCGTGTGTTGAGAAGGAGCTGATGTCCCTAAAAAGATTCCTGCTTAAATTCACCGCTGTAATTACTGATCTAATTTTGCCTGATAATTGCTGCCAGGCAATTACATGTATATTTACCGCTGGTATTGTGGAGAAAGCGAGGCTCTGGGTCTTCGGCCGTTTGTGGTGCAGGATAATGGCAGTGAGCTGCATAATACAGCAGTGCTTTCATCATCATCATCTTCGTCTTACTACAGCCACATCAAAGCGCCCTCGTGAAGTGCAGATGTGTGTTTTCTGCTATATCAGTGCATATTCACTGGCAGGTGTGTGTGTGTGTGTGTGTGTGTGTGTGTGTGTGTGTGTGTGTGTGTGTGTGTGTGTGTGTAAGCCTTCAGGCTGTAGGCCCAGGCTGTGTAATGATGTATGGCTGCTCCACTAGGCTGCAGCTCACTCGAGCAGTGACACATCCTCAGCTCTCATTGCTTTGTTAATTTAAATAGGTGCATGCATCATACTCCTGCAACCTACGTGGAGCACAGGGCATAAAGAGAGCAAGTAAAATTACAGGAGGAGGAAAGCAGCCCAATGGGCTTCGTAATAGCCAATAGGATCAATCCACTTTTCTGTGATTTGACTGGATGACTTCTGCATTATTTTGTGCGTCTTTCTGTGTAATGAGATCGCAGTCGGTTGGGCTGCAGGATAATGGATGAAATAATCATTGTGATTATTTTGCTCAATATTGACCATGATTGTTTGCCACATTTATTATATTTTTTGTACCATTTTAATCCGACATGTTTATTTTTTTTTTTGTACTTCACACCTGTATTTCCTCATGGATAATTCCATGTGAATCAGAATAATCAGAATTTCTTTTCTTTCTTTTCTTTTTTTTTTTTTTAATAAACATGCCACCATTGTATGCAACCTGTCAGACAAGTTGTGTTTGTTTATTTATTTATTTATTTATTCATTCATTCAATTGTTTTTATTGATGGGTTGTTATTGATGTTAATACTACTACTACTACCACTATAATAATAATAGTACTTTTATTTAACTTTCATTTAATATATTTTTAATGTGATTTAATGAACACGCCACGACAGCATGCAACCCATCAGACAGTTAAAACTTGCTTACTTAAAAGCTCAGGTATGTCAGATTTAGTGCAGTTAGCAGCATGTGATTCTTGGTTATTAGCAGTTGATTAGGTTTAATTAATTAACAGCCAGAAATTAAGATAATGTTTTAAAATTGGATTAATCCCACAGTCCTAGACGTTCTCATGTACTTTTACTAACTAACTAACTAATAATGACATATGATCATACCAACCTCTTTCTACTCCCCTTTTTACCTCTTTCGTTACTCAAATTACCATTCATTAGTCTGTTCTTGTGCTACACAATGCCATTTGTTAATCATCACCACAGTATTGGCCTTTCCATTACTAATACCACAGAAAAAATAAACGATAAATAAACACTCTAATAAAGCACATATTTTGCATGTTTTATCCTCGGTAGAAACTCTTAGGGGTTCTCAGTAAGGTTTCTGTGGTTTTAGTATTTGTGGCATTGTCATGATATAAAACATTTCATATTTTTTTGAACAATAAGTCAATATTAAACCATGACACATCATGGGTTTACCAGATTGATTAAATATATTGCAAGCATATCACCATATGATTAATGTAATTAAGCAGTATTTATTCTCAGACATTGCTTTTAATCACATTGAAATCCTATATTAGGAATAAAACACTTGGTGTGCTGTTATAGGAAAATAGTCAGTGATGGGGTCATGTGATGCAGCTTGATGTTAGACAGAATTACTGATTACAGCCCTGAACTTGATTATTTTCCAATAAAGGTGTGTATTATATTTATCTTATAAATCAATAATTTGCAAATGATTTTATTTTTTTTTTTCGTTTAAAGAATGACTTTTTTTTATGTTGTGGAACATTCACAGAACGAGGTAGTTCCTGTTATCATTTACAGTACTCTCCTTTTCTCTCCCCTTGAAGTTACTATTTAATTCTTTTTTTTCATACTTTATTCTCCTGCAAATGAATGATCATAACCTTTCATATTTGTTAAAGACACAAGCAAACTGAATCATATTACAATTAATGAACCATTTTATTGAATACCTTAAAACTCAGGCATTCTACGTGCGTTTCATTTTTATAGGGACGTCTTAATGATAATTTGATTGGCAAATACTTTTCCGATAATGTTGATCATAGAGCGGTTTATGATGGAGAATGGCTGCAATGTACATAACCATGGACAGCTGCAGTTAGGGGAAGGGAAAAAAAACATGCTTGTTTATGCTTGGCATGTCGGGGATGCTAGCTGGACAGGATCCTCAGAGTAAAATAGTTACACTGTGCAATGATCTTCCGATCCCCATCAGTACTGTAAAGAACGTGTTGCAGATTTGTTAGAAGTTGGAACTTCAGAAGTTCTCCAGAAATTTGTGGTGAACAAAATGGAGGTTTGCTGAAACCGATTTGAGTAGTAATGATCAGAGTTTAGCGAGCTCAATATTACGACCTGTGTATGCAAAATAAATGAATTGAATTAAGAAAAATGCATCAGACTCTCGCTCTTTTTGAATGTCTGTCTTCTGTGTCGTCTGTGCTTTCTATCCATTTTCTCTCTCTCTCTCTCTCTCTCTCTCTCTCTCTCTCTCTCTCTCTCTCTCTCTCTCTCTCAGCTGTTACTCTGTTCATGTTCCTCTATCTTACTATCCAGGGTCTCGGTGTTTGTTCAGGTTGTAATCACGGCTGTACGTCGTTCTGCATTGTATTTCGCCAAACAAAAGAGGGGTTCAGGTGCTGCAGATAAATCAATACATCCTGAATCTTTTTACCAAAGGCAAAACATTTTCATCGAGGAAAGATGCCCATGCATATTATTGACTGTGTGGGTTTTTTGTTTTGGAAGGGGGGGGGGGAGCTTACATATGCTTTCCAACTGCTTGGTTGAAGGTTTTAATCATTTTTTTTTTCTTTTGTTATTTCTATCCTTCTATCTTTCATACATGTTGGCCAAATGATTAAATGGCAGAAGTAGTTGTGATGCACCACCACCATGTATCTAAACTTACAGCAATTTCATACTTTAAGCCTTTTGTTCTGTTGTCTTGAAAACGTATTCTGTGTTTCAGGATCCTCCTGTGCTTCCAGTCGGTCAGTTCAGTGAGAAATTTGTGCACTTCATAACACCGTGGTGAGTGTTTTGTAATTCAGCCCTAACATTAGAATCTCACATTACAGAGGATTTCATTGTGGTTTAGGTTACCTGGCAGCAGCTTTACTTTGTTATAAAACTTCACAAACATGACTCTATCACAAGGGCTAGGCCAAAAACATTTGTTTTCTCAGTTCTGGCTACTGGCTAATATAAAACATTTCATTCATCCTGGTCAAGGTCATGGTGGATCTGGAGCCTGTCCTTGGAACACTATGCATGATGCACCGACACATTCACACAAAGGGGCAATTTAGTGTGGCATGTTTTTTTTGAAGGTGGAAGGAAAATAATTAACCAAAAAGAAACCCACCCAGACACTGAGAGAACATGTGAAACTCCACACAGAAAATAATTTGAGCTGAGGATCAAACCGGAAATCCTGGAACTGCAATGTGGACACACTATGAACTACACCACCATGCCATCCTCTAATATATTTCAATTATGTTAAACCCCGAGAGCCCACAGGTATGGAAAAAAAAAAACATCGTCACCTATTTTTAGCTAATAATCCAGTGAAATAGTAAAGTTAAATATGTAATTTTTTAGAGCCCTCCTCCCTACAATAGTAGTGAAAATGTCAAATAACCCTTTCCCTTCCCACATTTTGACCCCACCCCCTCTGTTAAAGCTACCTATGGCTCAAGAGTTTTTTAAGAAATTAAATTTTTAAGAAAAAGAGGGCTGGAATTTTTTTAGTCAGAAGTGTAAAAGAACAGCATGGAAATATGGGTGAATAGGGCAGCGGTTTTTGTCTACATAAAATAGGAATAAGTTCCACTTCCATTCACCAAAACCAAGTGAGAATTTCCCTGGCACACATCTCTGATCAATTTAAATTTCTTTAGAAACGGCACATCACACAATTAGTAACATCTTAGCAATTACATTCAAATTCAATTTACAAATGATTGCTGGGATTGACAGTGTTGGAATTAGCATATTTTTCTTTAGAATGGAAAGGTTTTGGGTTCATTCTCGGGGGGGGGATACTACCCCATCCATTTCGTCAAGTCCATATGATACATTCCAGGACGTTGATATGACCTGGCAGCGTTTGTCTTTTTAATTCATATGCTGCTCTCTTAAGCATTACTTAAGACAAGAACTTTACACTAATAATACAAATATTTTTACACACTTTTCCCAGGTTGTGCCCCAAGCACCCACAATCCCTACTGCCTCCTGTCCCTCAACCCCTTTCCTATTTGGGACCCACAAGCCCTGTGGCAATAACCAGATGTGTTGGGACTTGTTTAGCAGCTGTTGTTTACTCACCACACACCTTATTTACACACACAGGTCAACTGGTTTTGCCCTACCACCCCTGCCTGGCACTGCTATCTCAATGCCCCCTGCTATTATTATCCTGTTCTTGAGGATGCGTCATTCATCATGGCCCAAACAGCCTCTGTACACCTGTATGCCCCTGCAATCCTTGTTATCTTGTAAATGGGTCATGTTGAATGATTTACCCCAGCTATGAGTAAATCTGTGCCAAGGAGAGCTGTTTATGAACTTATTTTACCCCTCGTTATTAACCAAGGATGTCATTCAGTATCGGATCCATTCATTTATGGTGGCCTTTCTGAATATCTTGCGAGTTTTTAAACCAGGAAGCAAAAGATTTGCTTTAATGCTTAATTATTTCCATGTGCTTGGGTTACGTTTGCACTTTGTTAAAATGAGAGCTAGGTTCATAAATGTTCTCGGCTGTCCCTCCTGTGGCTTTATTTTATCTGCGTAATCTGTTTCTTTCCACAGCATGAAAAAACAGCCGAAAGAACGTCCCGCTCCAAATAATCTCATGGTGAGTGTTTGGTCTTTTTAGGATGTAGTTACTGTGAAAAACTGCAATATCAAAAGTATGTTTATTAAAAATGATTGAGTCAATGATTAAGTTGCAGCCTTTAAATGGTGTTTTTAAATCAAGACTATAGAAACTATATTTAGCAGGGTTAGGAGCCAGTGTGTGTTGATTTTTGGCTTGATTCGAATTGATTCAGTTGTAAGTAGTAGTAGTTGTAAGGCCTTTAATTATAACTTCTATTTGGTCACTTTCAGAACTTGTAATAGTGCGAAGATGGAGAACATTTAATATATCTAATATTTATCATTGATGTATCCTTTATATCCACTAACTTTAGCTTGAACTTTTCTTATTACAGTCGCAGATAAGTTAGCTTTTTTTTTTTTTTTTTTTTTTTTTAGAAATAAGATTAAAATGAGAAAATTTTAAAGTCACCAACAAACTAACTTACTAGATAGATAAAGGTCCTGAGAATTACTCTCTTAAAAGTGTCAAAATAAATAAATAATGTAGTCATAAAGTCTTAATAATGTCGTTTCCATAGTCTGAGCCCACAGAAGTGCATTAGTAGACTATATGGGAAGCACAGCAACAACAGTAATAATAATCATGTGATGTTTTGGGAGGTCCAAAAAATAAATGATCTTCATTTCAGCTGCAGTCTTAGTTATGACAGCATGATATTTAAAGTTGAGATAACATCGAGTTATAACTTAAAGTTACTTTAAAATTCTTACTTGGTGCAACAGTTCTGGTTTTTGTTCATTCACAAACATGAACATGGTGTCATTGAGCATTTGCACTAGGCTACGAACAAACTTCAAGACAGAATGGAAAAAGACATTTATTTCAGCCGTATATTATATATGGTCAGATTGTGTGTGTTGAGGTGTTCATAGTGTAAAAATCTACTCTTCTGAAGGTTATATAAATATTCTTTAATAATTTGTATGGCCATTGTTTGCCTTTATTCCTGCCTCCAACCACTTTTGTATCATCTGAACAGTTTTTGGATCCTTCAAGTTGTAATATTTATTTCCAATGCTTTAAGTGGAATGAGTGTCTCTCGTGTCTACGCTTCTTTCGCTCTCTGTATGTTCTTTGACATTGCTGTTAACTGTCTCACACACTTGTGCTGAAGCGCTGGTCTTATGAGTTAGACAGAGTCCTTCCAGATGGAATTTGATGGAAATCTCTGATAACGCTTTAGCACACAAGGTTGCAGCCATTGGCACTTGATGTATTGAAAGGCTGTGAACATTGTCGTTTCAGCACCATAGACAGCACCATAGACAGCAGCCTGGTCCACTGAGAGCCAGGTGCAAATGCAGCTTATGCACATGTGTGTAAATGGGTGTGTGTGTGTGTGTGTGTGTGTGTGTGTGTGTGTGTCAATACTGTTATGAGGTGGTTGTCTGACGGTACACAAGTTTCCACTCATGGCACTGAATTTCAAACATAGAAATGTAATTGATTTTATTGAACGATTTCTTAGTGAAACCAGCATTGATCCCTTCTCCTCATGCATTAGTGTATAGATGTGTACAGTAGTTGCTTAGGGTAGCTTGGTGGAAAAGCAGGTAGCGTTCATGCTCACAGCTCCAGAGTCCTATGTTTGTCTCCAAGTCCTGTATACTGTCTGTTCTGGGTTCTCGGGTTTTCTTCCACTAAAATGCTGGTCATGGCACAATATTTCACCTTTTTTCCATCCATCTACATGTTAACAGCATTTTCACCAAAAATGAACCTCAACAGTCACATCAGTTCCAGCGTGTTTTGCATGCGATTTGGTGTTGGTCATGTTTTCATCCAGAGTTAACATTTTTGGCTCTTATGACAAAGAAGAGCAGCTAATTGAGCTGATTAGCTAGTCAGATAGCTAATGATAGCTAGCATATCATAGCTCACGTTACAAGTCTGGAGAAGGACTTTGACCAGAGGTGGAACCTTTCTTTCTGGGAATAAGAAAGAGGTTCCTAAATTTCCCTTCAGGTCTCAATAATAAACATGCCACCATAAATATCTTTATGTACACAAACTAGTATAGTCTTAGTGAAGTTTTAAAGTGAACAATTAAAGATTGGAAAAAGACCAAGAAACGTTTTTACAGTCTTCAGTCGTTCAGTTTAGATGAGCCTGTGCCCACCGTAGACTCCGATTCCTGTTCTTGGCCTGCAGGAGTGGAATTTGATGTGGTCCATCTGCTGTTGTTGCCCGTCTGCCTCTTGATTTGGTGTGTTGTACATCTTGAGACGCTTTTCTGCTCACCACGGTTGTAAAGAGTGTCTATTTGAGTCTTGTCAGGACAAACCAGTCTGGCCATTCTCCTCTGACCTTTCTCCTCCACAAGACGTTTCTCCCTGCAGAACCGCCTGCTTCAGTACAGTACTCATTCTAGATTGATAATGTCTTTCTTTTCAGAGAAGGAGTAGATCGAGAGATTTTTCCTGTTTTGCTGATACACTAGATATCATTGACAGCAAGAAATGAAACTCATGAATTTGGTTTATGTGTGGGTTGCATTGTGGCTCTTAAGAAAAGAAAAGAAAATCATTGCTTGACTCCACTGAATGGATCATTTCAGTGAGTGCTGAAATGGAGAGCAAGATGTTATACGCTCACTAAAAGCAAGGCCAGGCAATTACTTTGTTTAACACATATCAGTTCAGGCTATTTTACTCAGTTTCAAGTTTCATTATAGTTTCTGGGTACACAAATACCCGGAGTAGTGATGATATTTCAACATGTTAGCAACTTCTTATTAGCACATGACTAGTGAATGATTTTTTTTTTTAAGCTTCTGTTTATCACCACGAATTTCAGCCTGATCAGATTGTGTGCCACATTTCTGCCATGTGAGACTCCAGCAGTGATTGTTTAGTGATTGACGTGTCCCCCCTCCCTATGGACTTCTCTCATTGTCACCCAGTTGTCATTGTCCTTTTAGCACTTTTTCTCCCAGAGGAGCAGGCAGCACTGCAGGCCTCAGCTGCAGCACATGATGCTGCTGAGGACAAAAGAGCGAGTGCTGTAGCCTACACCCCAAATCTGTTAGAGACCTATAGAGACCTATAGGCTTCCTCCCCTCCCTGAGGCAACCTGGTTACGGACAGGGTGTGCGTGCTCTCACGGCGGAGTGTGTCTACGTCTTTTTGTGTGTGCTTCTGTTTTCACAAATGTGTATGTGGGTAATAGCCTGGGCTCAGGGGAGAAGCCCTTTAAAGAGAGACGCATCGTCTTGCTGAATGCCTGTGGCCCGTACTGTAGGGAACAGGATGAGAGTGGGCTTTGAAAGCCCTTTGACATCGCTGTGATGACTTGTTTACACATTAGCACGCTGAGGAGTCCCACGAGAATGATCCTAGCTTTTAGCTTGATAACACTGTGGCTTTGGGGGGTGAAGCTCAAGCCCCCCCCACCTCTCTCTCTCTCTCTCTCTCTCTCTCTCTCTCTCTCTCTCTCTCTCTCTCTCTCTCTCTCTCATATCCACATAAAACAAGGTCTCCAAACTTCAATGAACACCAAAATATCGACTTCAAGTACTTATTTTAGTCTCCTGAAGCACTTCGGGGAAATGATGGACTCCTTTAGGCTTTTTATTATAAATATTTCCTTCACGCTATTTTAAAATATTTGGTGAAAAGGTTTGTGAAAAGAAGTTTCCGCTTTCTTCAAACACAATCAATCACCCACCCAAGACATGATTTTGCTTTGTAAGCTTTGAGCTGGTGCTTTGAGGCTAATGTAGCTTACAAATAATGGAAGTCGATCTCACCCAAAATCTATGTAAATATATGCCTTCACACTGTATATAATCCAGTTCTTGTATAAATGTACCAGTGGCACAGGTTTCATTTCACTTTCAGAGTAATCACATGCAACCTAACACTAATGTTGTTATTATTATTAATTAATATTGCATACTAGTGGCAGGGCGTCTTAGTGGTTAGCACGTTTGCCTCCAGGATTGAGGTTCGATTCCCGCTGCCCTATGTGTGCGCGGAGTTTGTATGTTCCTCCCGTGCTTCGGGGGTTTCTTCTGCATTCTCCGGTTTCCTCCCCCAGTCCAAAGACATGCGTTGTAGGCTGATTGGCATGTCTAAATTGTCCGTAGTGTGTGAATGGGTGTGTGATTGTGTCCTGTGATGGGTTGTCCCCCCACCTTGTGCCCCGAGTCCCCTGGGATAGGCTCCAGGCTCTTTGCGTGTGTATGTGTAGGATATGCAGTACAGAAAATGGATGGAATATTTCAGACTAATATTTTGCTTTTATGATAAATATTCAGTCAGTTTTTCTCAGGATACATTTCCATAAAAATCTAGTAATTAAATATGAAAATGATGCATTAGCTCAACAACACTCTCCTTCTTATCAGAACAATTCAGCATCATCATAATGCTGTAATTGGTGTCTTGAATAATTTATTTAATCAACATTCATGAATATACGCCATGTGAATGTAGCTAGCATGCACCCGGACTAGAAGATTTGACAGAAACTGTAGTTACCTATGGATTTAAATACACTTATACACAAAATATGGTCCTCAAGAAATACATTTGAGCTCAGTTTAACAATGGAAAAACAAAACAAAAAAAAGTATGCCTATGAAGGTCAAGCTGACCAAACTGGCTCTGCTCTCTGCCTCACACAATCACCTGCTGAACTTGTTTTAACAATGTTTGAAGTTGAGGGAAATGATTCATTTTTACTTTGTAATAGTTTTGTTCTTGTTCTATTTCATTCTCATCAAAGGATAACGCCTAAGAAAGCCATGTCGTGTCAGAGACACAAACATGTTCTTCTGTTCAAGGTTCGTCTAAACGTCTTCCAAGATCTTAAATAATAATAAAGCCTGTTCGAACTGCCTCAAACCGCTTCTTATCGGTACACAGAATTGTCATGCTCTGCTTTTCTTATATATAGTAGTGGTTTAGTACAAGGACTCTCATTATTCTATCCTGCTTTATTCTATCCTGTATTAACCATCTTTCTGTAATAAACCTTTTACCTTCAGTGGACGAGTCTGCGGGCGTTGTCTAATTTCCACGACAAAAGTACAAATATGATGATTCGGCCATTTTGGGTGAGATAGACTTGCATTATTTTTTAGCTAGTTGCGTTATTCTCGTAGCTCCAGTGCAAAACCAAAAATAAACAAAATGTCAAACACCAAACATGTTTATGGCTGGGTGACTAAATTTATGGCAGAAATGTTCTGTTCATTTTTGTTCCAATTAATCTAAGCATATTTTTGTATTTCTTAAAAAAAATTAATTGCAAAATATTGAGTGTTTTCATATTTCACTGCTGAGCAACAAACTGCCAGTAACACACACGGCAACGTAGAGACACTCACTCTGCCATGATTTAATCAGCAATCTTGTTTTTATTCACTGTAAATCTGATTAAGGGTTTTTTTTAAGCAAAACTTTGCAACTTGGATAAAAGCAGGTTGATGGAAACCCCGCTGTGTTAGGACGTCTACAGGTTGTCCAGTAAGTAGTCCTATGGCATGAGTAAAGCGTGTGTGTGTTGTTTTCCATGAAATCTTTCCTGAGAGTCCGGTGACAGTCATGATGCTCGGTGGCTGCAGCTCTCGGTACACCTGCCCTGCTCTTTTGTAATCTAGCTGAATAATCTTTCCCTTGGTGAGAGCTGAATTAAGAGATCATGAAGCTTTAGCCTAGTCTGAAGAAACACACACACACACACACATCTCTCTGTATCCAGTGGGAGCATGTCATTAATATGCAAATCTGCCAAGACCTAGTTATAACAGTGACCTCTTCACCTTTCTCACTCTGTCTGTCTGTCTTGTGCTATTTTCCCTACACCAATATCAGCCACACACACACACACACACATTACACGCCACCGTTGCTGCTCTTTAACACATTCTAATGAGGTGATGACCAACCACTTGTTATAATTGCTTTAGACTCCTTTTAATTTTCAAGCTTATTAATCATATGTAGAGTTATTTAAAAAAGCATAAATTAATCTTAGATTAAAAGGCCTATCACAGACTCGAAACAATTAAAGAGTAGGGTGAGATTTCCCCTGGGTTTGGCAGTTTTAACGGAGATTTCAGGTGATTATCACACTTTGATATGGGGCTGTGATTAATGTAGCCACACTTTTAAATGAGTTTTTTCCGCCTGACGGTAGAGAGGTAAGCAGAAGCTGATAATGACCTAACTAAAGCAGTATTTATTCTGCCTTTCCTCTCTTAATAACTTCCTCTGCATGGGTGCAATGGTAGCAGCAGGTGGGTTAATTAATGGAGGTGCACTTCTCGGCATGCTCTCAGAGACACATACACACACTTATTTTCTGTTCAGAGAGAACAGAGGGACACACAGGTGGCGAGTGGCGGGTTTGTGTGTGTGAATGTGGCCTGTGTCAGTCCATCCAAACAAGCAACTGACCGCCTGAGCTCTGATTTATTGCAGCTTGTCATTGTCCAAATGTGTGTAAGAGCATGCGACTGATCATTGACCGTGTGTGTGCGTGTGTGTGTGTGTGTGTGTATTTATATATTTCGTTCTCCTCAAATGTCCCTTCCCCTGTCCTTGACTGAATCTCCTCCCAAATGTCCTGCAAGTGCTCTTATTCTCCATGCCGGGTCAAAAACAGGCCGCCCTACGTGGTCGGACCCTCGTCCGGGCTGGCATGGTCACTGCAGAGTGCCGGGCTCAGCTGTATATTACTGCTCTATATCTGAGCCCGGAGCTGGTGTAGGCTGGCGAGGCTGTGCCCGGGCCGGGTGATTGATGAGAAGGGTGCTTGCTACGGCTCGCCCTCAGGACGGACCTCAACACAACCCAGAGCTGAGAGTGATTAACCTCACTGTGGCACACACAGAGCTCACCATTAGCAGGACAGCACGATTGATGGTCCCGCTCTGTCCTCACAGAGACCAAGAGTGCATGTCTGTGAGAAAAGGAGAAACGGAGTGTATGAAAATGACTGGCACTGTGTAGATGAATCTGTTGGCCTTGTTTTATAACAAGAATTTGGAGAATACAAAACTATTGGTGTCGATCTTTATTAGGGGTGGGCAGTATGATAAAAAAAAAAAATAGTTAAACTTGTAATCATGAAAAACTGAATTTAATGATAATTGTATGTTTTTATTAAAAATATAACACTGAAAAGTAGAACAAGTTAAGACGTTCCTGTAAAAATTTTAACATTTCATTTACAAAAAAGCTTTAACATCAAATCAGCTGCTTCCAAGTCAAGTTTTTTTTGTGTTTATTTCTTTTGTGATTTTGCTTTTCTTTTTTTTTTTTTCTTTTTTTAAAAAAAGATCTGCGATCTGTGTCAGGGGGATCTGTGGTGTTTTTTAACATCACATCATGATATTGTAATTATATTATCATATTGCTTAGCTGTAATCTTTATAATCAATTAGCTGTAATAAACAGCACTTAATTAGTCTTTTTTTTTTTAAAGATCTGGTCAAAGATTGGTTGATGAAGGGAAGTTTTCAGCATAATAGCTAAAATGTTGCACGATAATAGCTAAAATGTTCAAGTATTGGTATTTAAATCAACAGAAATCAGGCTTTTCTTTTACTTTTGTATATCCTAAGCTTGTATTCTTTGAAATGTATAAATTGTTCAAATCGAAATGCACCACCTCTTAGCAGCACAGTTATTCCGATAAATAAATGTCTGGATATGTCACTACCAAGTAAACAGTCCATCTCATGTATTTAATGTCATATTGCATATAATGTTACTGTATATCCAGTTAGGAAGCCAATATCTGTGTTGATTATCTGGGGGATAAAATGCGATCTTGGTTAAAACCCTTATTCATTTAATAACGCCCTTTAAAAATGTCCTTTGACACTCCTTTCATTTTCTATTCCTCCTTAATTCCGTCTCTTATTTAATTAGGATTTGCCCGTGCAGTTTAAGCGGGACACAAGTGCCTCTGCCAGAATCACTATATCGGAGTAATAAGGAAAGACACATTCATTTAAACAGCACAGAATGTCACTGCTAATTTATCTCCAAAGCCTAAAGCTCCAATCAGGCATCACAGTAACTGGGCAGCCAGTGGCAGGGTCACAGCGGAGACAGAAGCCTTTAAGTAACAGCAGCACAGCCACTATATCATACACCATGCTTTTTTAGCATATGCTCTGTTAATAAGATAGTTCAAGCAACGAGTTCGCTGTCACGGTGTTTTATCATTTTCCTGTTTGGGGGTAGAATGGAGGAAAAATAATCCCGCCAGTCACCTTGTCACAGTATTGGGGTCTCTCAGGGTCAAACCCAGTTCTTGTGTCTCATAATTGCTGCTCTACAGCAGTTTAAAAAGAGGTCTAACTGATTGCTTTTTCTCTTCCTGTCTTTTACAGGACCATCCATTTATTACGCAATACGATGACGGGAATACAGAGGTAGTATCCATGTGGGTTTGTCGGAGTTTAGAGGACCGCAAATCCCTGCAAGCTCAGGGGCTAATGTAAGGAGCCGTGACACAACAAGGAGCCGTTTTTTCCTGTTTCTATAAAGTGCCACAGAGGTTTAATGGCTGGACTTACTTGAAAGAGACCACCCATAAACACAGACTCCAGAGTGCTCATGGACCTTTTTATTTTTTCATGCATCCAATAACTCCAGATCTGTATTTTTGTTTTGTTTTGTATATTTGTTTTTGAAAACTTGTGCCGATTGCAGTGTAAATGTTTCAGGCTTATGACTCTCATCATTTCCATAGCAGATGGACCATGAAGCAAAAGCTTTTTAATAGGGCTGTTCCAGGATAAACTAGGACACCTCGTAATGCAGAGTAAACATTTTGCATTTTGATCCCTTGTGGTAAAGGCTGTGGGCGACCGATCACAAGATTATGAGGTAAAATCCCAGCATCACCACACTGCCACTTATTGGATCCTTCAGCAAGACCTTAACCGTTATCTTCTCAGTTTTTAATTGTACAACGGGCAAAAGAAGCGTTTTTTTTTTTTTTTTTTTTTTTTTTTTACTTGAATGAACAATCAGATATGATCCCCATGCTAAAAAGAAACGCCACGTTAGTCACCATAGGAGTGTATTGCATGCGGCGCATTGCTCTTTGTTTATATCCTGGGAAATCGATTCGACTCAATTTATTCGGAAATTTCAACTGGGACAGACAGAAAAACAAGTAACTGCTGGAGTGGTCCAGATTTGTCAGAATTCCTCTAAGATTGTGCATAATTGAAGCCATACTGACCGTGAACTCTTTAGCGAGTGCTAACCTGAGCATTTTCAGCACTGCGGTGTTTTTCGATGATATGACCCATGCTGCAGATTATTTAACTGTAGTGCTCTGCGTTTCCCTTAAGGTCGCACTGAAAGGCTCGTGCAGTACGTAAGCCACAATAACAGACCACTCAAGTCTTCTGTGCATTCAGTCCTACTCTTATTCCAGTTTGTGTAATGAACATAGTTATTACAGCCACTATTGAACCTCCTATGCACATAAATCTCAAATCTAATCTTTTAACTCGAATGACCCCACTTATCTATTAGATTTAATTCAAATCAGCATCATCCTCCCTCTCCACTACAGCATGTAATCATTCCACAGCAGGGAGTAAATAATTTTTTGCTCACTATTCTATTAACCACTGACAGCTGCCAACTAACATGCGTCATATGTTACAGCTGCATCAACCCAGCACATCTGCCTGCGACTGCAATACTCCATGGGCCACTTAAAGACGGTTTACGCCTTAATGCACTTATTGTACTGCTGTGTTTTTTATACAGCGTTACTTTAGAAATGAAGCAGTGCTACAGGTACATATTTTGCTTCCTGCACCACTTGGACAAGAAAGGAGTTGCAACAGTTAAAACCTGATGAGATGCAGAACATTTATACCCAAAGTATGTATAATACTTGAAGTTTTAAGGTTTTCTTGGTATGTTACCAAATTGTCATCCAGTTATCTTCATTTGTTTTTGACGTTTTTTTTTTGTTTAGGTTTTTATTTTTAATCCTGTTCAAATGCACTGTTACGTCTTTCTTTATTTCAGTCTCCTTGTTTTGAAGAGATGTGTGGTTCACCGGAGTCTCATTTCACATTGCTGTGGAAGTTTGCACACCTTCAACATTTTCCTAAGTAAATGAAACATTCAGGATATCGTGTCTGTCTTGATGCTCTGCTATAAACACTTCACTTCATTCTCTTTATATAAAGAACTGCTCTTCCAGCCATTAAAGGGCCATTTTAATGTGTGTAGTAGAAAATGCTTTCTGTGAAGAAATCCAAAAGTGTCCCTTATGCTTTTTTAACTGCGTATTTATTCGTCTAAATCCATTTGTAGGTGCACAAACAACACGGGCCTGGTCATTATTGTGAAAAATAATGTGGCATTAACTTTTCTCTATTACCTGAAATGTGTTGGTATTATTTTATTCTGGGGAAAATAATATTACAACCAATACTTTAGGCTTAATACAAAGCACAGCTAAGTTTAAATTGGACTTTTGATCTTGTTTAGAACATTTTTTTTTTTTTTTTTTAAGCTTGGTGGATATGTTGAATATCTCTATTCAAAAGTTTAGATGTTTAAGAAAGTGAAAAATATTTCAGGCTTCAGGACATTTTGAAGTGAGTTTGTCAGGACTTTCTCACAGTCTAATGACATGCAACATGTACTGTTTCGGAATCGCCCACATCCAGACTATTTTTTGTTGTTGTTGATGCGCTTCCATATTTCTTATAGTGATTATAAATTTTATATATAATGTTACATAAACTGCTCTAAGTTGTACAACTAAATGATTTCTTCATCTTCAGTCAGAATGTTATCTTGGTCAGGGTCCGGTGGATCCAGAGGAATACACCCTGGGCAGCATTCCATTTGCATTGCCTCAAGGCAATTTAATGTAGACAATCCACCTAGCAGCATGTTTTTGTTAAGCAGGAGGAAACCAGAGAACCTGAAGGAAACCCACTAAGACACAAGGTGAAACCCCATACACACTGTAACCCAAGCTCAGGATTGAACCAGGATCACTGGATCTGTGGTCTCGGCAGCAGTCGTCCCTGCTGCACCACAGAGCTGCCCTTATGATATCTCTCCACCTCAAACATCTATTTAAATACCAAATATAAATGCCACAGCTTTTTCTTAAATAATTGAAGACTTATGTGCTGAAAAACATTTACCGTTCGGCAAACCCACGCATAGCTGCTCTCATTTCTGTATACTGACTCAATGACACGCCCTTTTTCATACAGGCACACAGACACACCTCCTGTAGTGTGCAGTTTATGTAGGCTACCATTCTCTTGCCTTGATTGACGGGTGGCCACGCCCTGACCTCCATACGTTCCGTCGGTCATGTCGGACATTTACACAACCATCAAGGGCTGCCAAAAAAATTCAAATTAAACTAGTCTATAATCTGTAAAATATCAGCTGTAGATTTTACAGTAATATGGTGGCAGCAGGGTTACCAGTAAAGTACTGTAAAATGTAAACAACTGTGCAATATATTTACAATAAAGTGCTGTAATATCTTACATAGTGTAAAATAACGCATAATCCAGGACATTTACTCGTTTGTTTGATGTGTTTTAATCAAAACAATTTACTATAGATGCAGGATGCATCTAATCTAGAGGTTAAGGGTCTTACTTAACCGGGGCACTGTGGCAGTGTTGGGGATTTGAACACACCACCTTCTGATCTGTAACAATGATTCAATGCAGTTTATTAGTGAGAGTTAATTCAGTGGTAGTTCAAGCCCAGCACCTGCCCCAGTCCCTTGTTTGAATCCTTCAGCAAGACCCTTAACCTTCAGCTCAGTTCTATCCTGCATCAATTTTAAGTTGCCATCTTACTGGCAATGTATAAAATGTGCAGCTATGTTTTACAGTGATTTCACGTCATGCAGATTTGGAAGTTTGTGATAGTTGTATAAATGCCCGGATTTAGGTCTACATGGGGCGTGGTCACCTGTCAATCAAGGCAACAAACAGTAAGCTATTTCAGCCTCCATACAGTTGTTTAGTGTAACTTGCGACCCTGCTGCCAGGAGATTTCTGTAAAAAATGTTTCCAGTGTACCTTTAAAGTGCTGAAAACTAATTACATTTGTAAAACGTGACTATAAATGGTGTGTATTTCCGGCGGGCAGCGGTTTGAGCGCTCTCTGGCCTCGAGCTTTCCCACAGCGGTCCGGTTCGATTAGCGCGCGCGGGCCAGAAGAACAGAGCCGCCGCGTTTCACTGCTATTACCGAGATCCTTTTATCAATGTCCAGTAATTAAAATGTCACCACTTAATTTTCGGGCTACGGCGAACCTCTTGTAGCAATCCTGATCCTAATAAAAAAAACAGTAATCGAAACACTATTTTCACTCGAAACAAAAAAAAAGGTTGCAGCCAGGCGACTTAAGGAGTGTCAGGCCGAGAGAGATCAATATGAGCATTGCTGATTGATCTGGTGCTAAAGTGGAATTTATTTGGGGTCATGTGGCTTTTAGACGCTGCCGATAGAACTGGTTACTGTACTACATTGGCTTTCATCTGATACGGTTATTAAACGTCTCCCTCTGAATGACTCTGGCACTGATTTATGTGCCAATCTCTCCTCTGACCTCCAGAAACTAGACCTTGTGCTTTTTTTTATAATATATATATAACCTGTGTGTTTTCCCTTTAGTTCTCCTCACACTGCAGATCATATAGCTCTTCTCTGGATTAAGCCTTCTCACTATATATTTCATTTTCACTTTCTTTTCAGAAGTGTTATCCTATACATCCTCCATGTTTTTGTGTGTAATATGGTATGCAGAAGATCTGAAGTCTGTCTGAAGGCCTGTGCAGCAATGTAAGTGGACATGAAACAGTAAGTGGATATGAAGCCTCCTGAGTGGCTGATACAGTATGAGAAGGAAAGGATTAGGTTTCTCCTGAGCCCTAAGAAAGCTGCCTACTCCACTAGTCAAAACGCTCTCCAAACCGATCAGATGTTTCTCTTTCAGTAAGTCGTTTTCTTTACTGCTGCAGACCTGCATCTTGACGTGAATTCTGTTAGTTATTATAAATATTTAACGCATTGTATGTTATCCGGACTGGAGACCCTTTAGTGTCTCTAAGCATCTTTTTTTTTTCTTTTTTATAAATACACATATGCACTCATATTTGCAGAAACATATCAGCATCACTGTACATGATGGATTAATGCAGACTCAGTCTTTTACGAATTAAATACTATCCCAAATCACAATATTTTAATCATGTGCCTAATACTTGCTCTATTTGTCTGCAATAAAAATGTGTAACAACTAAAAACAGACATCTTCAGAGTATAATCTATAAACTCCTTATCCAATAAACCTAATCAACCAAATACACCCATACATTAAGTCTAATTATAGCTATATTACCACGAGGACATTATTTTCTACAAAACAGGCCAGTGTACTGGTTTTTCCTTGACCTTTATCCAACCATATTGTATCACTAATTCGTTTATTCCTGTATGTAATATAATATCTAGTATTAATGAACTAATAATGCCAGATGTTTCTGAAATACAATATTTATCCTATTGATTAAAATGTGCCCTAAACAACCATTGATTACTTAAAAGCATGTCACCATCATGTCGTGCTGCAAACAAAAGGACTGCACGTTAAACTAATCTTAACCTCTTTGTTGCTAATTATTAATAAGGAAAAAAAAAAAAAAGGAGTAGAACAAAAATAGCCAACGACATATGAGCCACTGTTAGTCAGTCCTACATTACAGAAGGGTTCAGACTTCAGTATATGGTATATCGTTTGTATAACTTGTATAATTAACTAGTTAAAAAATATAAAAGTATAAGTATATTAAAAATATATATAAGTATATATAAAAAAATTTTTTAATTATTTTTACCTCACACCACCCAGTTTCCCCGCCATAAACAGTGACCATGCCGCAGTCAGCCTGTGCTCTAAATAATTAACAGGGAAGGAATAATTACAGTGTGAAATTGTAATTATTGTTGGAGCAGAGCGAAGCCTCTTGTATGGTGAAAGAGGACGCGCTCAGGGCCGAGTCGGGTTAAAGTTTCCCTCACCATCAATATTGCATTAAGCTCAGGCGGGTGGCCCCGCGACACTTGGCACGTTTTACAACCATCCCGTCTCTATTAGTGACCCCCAGATGAAATTACATAAAACAATGCAAATATAAATACATGCATTTATACACTTGTATATACCATGAACTCAACTCAACCATGTTAAATAGTATTTCATTTTAAAAAGCGGGATATTTACATCCTTATTTACGCTAATAATAAATCAAGTGCGCATTTGGTGTTGTACACACAGAAACAGTACTGCCATGCGACCCTCGAGGGTACATCTTTTACAGACTACATTTAATATGCATCTCTCACCTAACCGTGTAGTAGACCTTTCAAAAGAATGTAAGCGCTTATAAATGAGCTTAAAGCTTTAAGACACATTACATTCACATTTCTGCACGCTGAAGATGTGCAGCCTAGTGTCCTTTTCCTGAGAGGGTAAGTCTCACTCAGCACTGTTTAAACTTTAACGCTTTGGGTGCTGTTGGTCCGTTTTGTTTCGACAGAGACATTGTGATTCAAAATGTGCTTTCAGTGAAACTACTGAAAATAAAGAAGCGGTTTATTAATATTGGAAATTTGACGCGCTGCTGCATTTAATGCACCGGACAGCTTCATGCAGGACACTTACCATCAATCTTCGGTTTATTGTTGTTTATTTTTGTGTATGTTTTTATGTAAACTACACTTAGGCTATAATACTAATGAATTCTATCTCATTTAATGTTTTAGAAATCATTAGCAGACTATTTAAAACAGGATGTTTTGTGTTGGATCTTATTCCACGTCGGGGTTTTTTGTTGTTGTTGTTGTTGTTGTTTTTTATTTGTTTTGTTTGTTTGTTTCAGGCAAAGTTAACTTCGTCATGACTCGCTATCTGCGTCAGTTTTTTAGTTGGGGTTAACTGAAGGGCATTGATCCGTCTTTAAATAGTTAATGTGCACATATAGGGTTCCACCACATCCCTCTGCCTATTGCTATAATATATCAGTGTTTGTACACGGGATCCGCTCTCACTGGCGTGTGTGGGAAACAAATGTGCAGCGTTTACCTATAGGGCCCTGCGTGAGGAACGGCAGAGCGCGAGACCGCACGCGCAGTTTAGGCAAAGTGGTAAACAAATGCGCAGCGTTTATGTATAGGGCCCTGCGTGTGGAACGGACCGCACGCGCAGTTTAGGCAAACTTTACCCTCAGGCTGTCCGTGCGCCCCGGGCAAAGTTTCTCATGCAAATTCGTAATGAAAGTCTGCTGTGTGATTACCACATGTCAGTGCAACACGCACAAATATTAACAATGGAAGAGCAAAATCAACAACCAGTAGTCACTGGACATTTGTTCTGATTTTGTATACTTCTAGACTTCTACAACGTTTGTCCTTTATGGGCTGTTTAATAAACACTAATAAACTGTTTATTTGGTTAATTACGATCATTTAATATATTATTATTATTAGTAGTAGTAGTAGTATTGTTGTTGTTGTTAATGTAGGCTATGTCTATCTATCTATCTATCTGTCTATAGTAGTAAAGCTGATGTGTGCGCGCGCGGTGTCTCCACCTGTCCCGGCGCTAAACGGGTTAATATTCCGCGTGGCTCGTGCGTCTGTGGGTGTGTCCTGTCCTTATTTTCGTCTGTTCCCCTCATTCAGTCTGACAAGAAGTGGCCCGGACTGCCATGTGGTCGCTCGATGCTGTGTGCTTGAGGCAAATGGAAATGTTTGCCCTAATACTCTGAGAGAGAGAGAGAGAGAGAGAGAGAGAGAGAGAGAGAGAGAGAGAGAGAGAGAGAGAGAGAGAGAGAGAGAGACTGTACTGCACGGCGTCTCTCATTGCGTTGTTGGACATCTGGAGGACGGTTATTGCTCTGCTCCTTGCAATAATTCGGCGTGATCGAGTCATTCTTTCTTGCTTTCGTTTCGTAATAAAGGGTGAGTATTTCTCTCTCTGATCTGCAGATTATTATAGGTGCGTTATGGCAGTGTGAATGTCTTTATCGGCCCATGTTAATCACTACAACTCAATAATTTCTGTGTAACGAATTTGCATGGACGTGAAAAGAGAACCGTGTGTAGTGTGAATAAAGCTCGTTTCGGACAAAACTGATCGGATTTCGTGCTCACATCAGATGACAAGGCAACAAAATATTTCACCAGACTCAGTATAAACAACGTCCGAATGATTAAAGACCAGTCTTTGAATGACAGCCTGCTTTATTGCACTGTTAAAGCAAATTTCTAGATTCCCCAAAATGAGACGATTTCCCTCATTTCAGTCATTTGTGTTATTATCTCTGTAAGATGCATAATCAGTGTTGGACCTCCCAATTTATAATATTTATAACCATCAAACAGGCAATCCAAAATCAGGAGGTAGTTAAAAAATAAGCAGCTTACAGACTATTCCGTTAGGAAGATATGTGATCATATTTTATAGTATGTCATGGGCTATGTATTTTAATTCAGGTTATCTATAAAAGATTTAAAAATAAATAAAATAAAAAAAGATAAAGATAAAGGCATTAAGTCAATAACAACAAGCAGGAAACAAAATATAATAATATTTTTACCCAGCAACAACAGCTGAAGTAGCCAATAATAGGCGAATAGATAAAAAAAAACAAATACTTCATATTATATTATCATTGTAATATTATTGTCGTTGTTAATGCTTTGTTCTGCAGTAGTTATTATTATTATTAGTAGTAGTAGTATTAGTAGTAGTATTAATAATAATAATAATAATAATAATAATAATAATAATAATAATAATAATAATACAGCAACCCGACATCATGAATAACAATAATAATATCATAAATATCCAGTATTTGTTGTTATTGTTGTTGTTGTTGTTTTACTATTCGCCTATTATTAGGTAGGCTACTAAGTCTAAGAAATTAAACATTTTAAAAATTGTGTTAAAAGTGCTTATACCTCCAGTGCTGAATTAACTCTGTGTTCACAGTGTTCGTTTGGCCCGATATGCTTTTTTTATTTAAAGAAACTCATATTTATGCTGTAACATATGCGGTTTTAGATGATACATTTTAATGGTACTTTTCTATAGATTTCCAGGGAATGGAGCCGATAAGCGCGCCGCTTGCCTCGGGACCGGATGCCAGCTCTCCGCAGCACTCTAAACGGGATGTCTCTCCTTTCTCCGGCGGCGCATCGCTGAAACCCAACCAAGTGAGCGAGACGTCTCTGTACGGTGTGCCCATCGTGTCTCTGGTCATAGACGGTCAGGAGCGGCTGTGTCTGGCCCAAATCTCCAACACTCTCCTTAAGAGCTACAGCTACAACGAAATTCACAACCGGCGCGTCGCTCTCGGTATCACGTGCGTGCAGTGCACACCGGTTCAGTTGGAGATCCTGAGGCGCGCCGGTGCCATGCCCATTTCCTCGCGCCGCTGCGGGATGATCACCAAACGGGAGGCAGAAAGGCTGTGCAAGTCGTTTCTGGGCGCTCACTCGCCGCCAAAGCTGCCGGAGAACTTCGCGTTCGACGTCTCGCACGAATGCGCGTGGGGCTGCAGAGGCAACTTTATCCCAGCCAGGTATAACAGCTCACGCGCCAAGTGCATCAAGTGCTCGTACTGCAGCATGTACTTCTCTCCGAACAAGTTCATATTCCACTCCCACCGCACGCCCGAGTCCAAATATACACAGCCAGACGCAGCGAATTTTAATTCCTGGAGGCGCCACCTGAAACTTGCGGACAAGCACGTGCCCGATGACATCTCTCACGCTTGGGAGGACGTGAAGGCCATGTTCAATGGGGGTAGCAGGAAAAGGACGATGCCCGGAAGCGGGTGCGAGATGTCGCCTCTCAAAACACAAGGCCCGGGCCGTGTCAGGCAGGCCGCTTCTCCGGAAATCCCGCACAAAACCCTACGCTGCGACGACGAGCGCGCGAATCTTGGCCTACCCAATGGCGCGCGCAATTACCCGGTCATTCCGGTGCCCAGCAAAAGCTTTGGCATGCTTCAGAAAATCCCACCGCCCCTCTTCCCTCATCCGTACGGTTTCTCCCCGTTCGGTTTGTGCCAGAAGAAAGACGACGGCACGAACGAGCAAAACAAGACCGGCGTACCGGGTGTGTTTTGGGCAGGCACGAAGGACAGCCTGTATCCGTCGTTCCCCATGTTCTGGCCCACGACGGGCGCACTGCCCCTGCCGCCCTATCCGCACGCACAGCAAAAACCGCACGAGCTCACCGGAAGCCGCCAGAGTGAGGCAGATGTTGCCGAGCACGAGCGTTCAAGAAGCATCACTCCCAGAGACACCGAGCGCTGCTCGAGCTCACAGTCGCTCGAGGACAAATCCGCCGACGAGCTGAGGTCGACTGAGGGTCACGCGACATCTCCGCCACGGAAGTCTAGCTACGTTTCCGCGTTCAGGCCCGTCATAAAGGACGCAGAGAGCATAGCCAAGCTCTACGGCAACCGGGACGCGTATGCGGGGCCGCCCGCGGGTCACCTGTCCCCGGACTTTGTCAGCGAGACTTCAAGCTACAGGTCTGCTTCACCGGAAGCCGACAGCGGAGGAGAACCGGAAGTGGACGTGGAGTCCAACCGGGAGACACATGATGACGACGAGGAGTCCGTTCAGCTATCTGTGGAGGACCGGCAGAGTCCATTGAGGCAGATCATGTCCCGGGAGGGTCACGGAGAAGAAGTGAGGGAAAGCAGAGAGGAAGAGGAGGCGGAGGAGGAAGAAGAGGACAGACACGAGGACACGGATGAAGACAGGCTGAGTGACAGAGCGCCGAAATGTAACGACACTCCAACATATGATGTGAGTATAACAGAAACTAAAGAGTGAAAACTCACCTGATCCTGTATGAACACACTCAGGAAAGGGTACTCGCAGGGCTAGTACTGATTTTATATCTAACTTATAGATAGAAAGGTGCATATAGTGTACTCTAAAAGGTATTTAGGGTACCATTAAATCATTATAAATGTAGACTTTATACACAGGTGAACGATGCACATTAAAGGTTATAGTGTACGTAATGATATGTTTACATTTTTCTATATCTATCTATCTATCTATCTATCTGTCTATCTGTCTATCTGTCTATCTATTTATAATCACAAACATTATCATTACATACACTATAACCTTTAATGTGTATATTTGACCTGTGTATAAAGTCTACATTTATAATGATTTAATATAGATAGAAAGATAGATCGAATAAACAGATTAATTATTATACACTCTTACATAAAAAGTTAATTGAGATTTTTTCGTTAATAATTTCCAAATATTATGAAAACATCTTTTTAGAGTATAAGAAATTATCCTGTTTAATTAACATCTACAGTTTTCATTTAAGTCTATAGTTTAATAAATGACAAGTCATCACTGAACAAAATAAGTCTAATATTTCATCGCTACATCTTAATTAAGCTCTGTAGGTGTAATAACAATTCTTTACGATAATAATTCAAAACTATGGGCCTTTATTAAACTCTGTCACGTCAGCACTGACATCAGTGAGGGATATGTATTTATCATATTTGGCCTGTTCATGTTGTCCACGTGTTTATCCTCTAAAACAAAGCAGGGGGGAACAAAGGCCTAATTGTCCTAAATTGAAAGTTTAGAATAAATGGCCAAATGTAATTTATTTGGCCGGCGGGCAGGAACGTGTTTGTGAGAAAAGCTCCCCTGGGTCCTCAGAGCAAATTACCCTCTCTGTCATTTCCACTGTTCCAGTTTAACTTTCAATATGAGCAATTTGCCTTAATGCGGTGCCTAATATTGGCGGATCATTTGTGGATTTGAGCACTAATGATAACCTACACCTCTTCTGCAAAAGATGGGGAGAATAAGAAGATTGTACATAATTGGGGTTGTGTTTATTTGTAATTAGGTGCTTGGGTTTGGGTTTTGGCAGGTGTGTGCTGCTGAAAAGGACGCAGGGCTTTCACTGAACTCTCCGCCTGTTCCCGGTCCTAAATATCCTCCAGTCCAGGAATCACACAGTAAAACCTTCTCCCTTATATATTCCCTCATATTACACAATACAGCCTACATGGTATCTAGATTATCACTTAGCACTGCAAATGTAGTTGCTGATGCGTGTTATATAGCCTATAACACAATCTTAGGTCTGTATTATTGTTCATTTGGTGCCACCAGATTCACACAGATTCAGTCGTGCTGTTGTGCTCGAGGATGATTGGGAATCGCAGAAATCTCGTCACGACCAAGTGAGCGTTTCTAAAGAAACTGAGCGTGAGTAGCTCTTTACTCGCTTCCTGCTTTCTGTTTCATTTGATGTGAATTTCACTGTAATGTATTCAGATGAGAGTCTCTGATCTCTGAATTATTATCCCGGCATATTTTAAACCCATGTCCTTCTTTTTTTTTCCCCCTCCAGTTGAAGGTGCATCGAGGACTGATGGCAGATTGCAGTTAATTGAAAAAGATATCGAGCACATGGCGAAAGGTGAGGGTTTCATATAATGCATTTTAATATAATTCCTATTAATAATATGCTTTTTTTTTTGGTAACATGTAATCAACATAGGTTACGTTTGGGTAATGCCGTTATTTTGTCTATATAGGCCTATTTATTATTTTCGTTGATGCACATAATAATATATTTCTAATAAATATTTAAAACGTTCAAAATAAACGAGTTTGCATTGGGGGAAAAAAAAAATCTGTAGAATCCAGGCCAAAGATTTCAAAGTCATTGTCGTTTTTCCACAGAGGTTTGTTCCATGTCCCACGGTGATTTAAAAATAAAAATATTATTAAATGTCTAGTGTTTTTGTGTTATTTTTAAGCAAAAGAGAAAATGAAGCCAGTGTGCATTATTCCAAAACGCCCTTGAACTGCATATGCATTAGCAGAGTCGCGTGCACACAGCCCGAGGCTGCGGGCCTCATTATTACCGCGAGCTCACGCGCCACAACACCGCAGCAAGCGCGCGCGCCTCCTTTCTTTAGGAACTGATCGTTTTCCGTAATGCATATTTAAAAGCATATAAGCGTGACATGAAAATGCGTTAAAAAGCTTGCTTTTAATTATAACACATGAGGTTCTTTTGTTCTTTCTCCGAAGGCCATCGCTACAGCAGTGATAATGGTTTATTAATTAATTAGTGATGTTTTTTTTTTTTGTTGTTGTTGTTATTGTTTTTTTAAATTATTATTTATTTATTTTTCGCTCTGTCATAGAGGAACTCCAAAAACAGCTGATGGAGCAAATGGAGCTTAGGAAGAAAATGGAACGGGAGTTTCAAAACCTGAAAGGTAATTTAGATCAAACTGGGATATTTCAAGTAACACTAGAGCCTTAACTAGTTTAACTAATGGAATGAACTTTTTTTTTTTGAGTAGTGACTCTGTGCATGTTGACTTTACCAGATAATTTTCAGGACCAGATGAAGAGGGAGCTATCTTATCGAGAGGAGATGGTGCAGCAGCTGCAAATAGTCAGAGGTGAGCATTGAAGTTTGGGAGATAAAACGTTATGACGTGTAAAAGTGACACTTGCATATTTTTAGTGGCAAAAACTCAATTGAACAAATCATAGAGCATCATAAGGTGAATAAAAACAGCAATATATATATATATATATATATATATATATATATATATATATATATATATATATATATATATATATATACTATTTGTGTGAAATAAAGTGAATAAAAATTAAAGTAAATGAAAATATATCAAGCCAATATATTGCACCTAGTGGATCCAGGAGAATCGTTATTTATTTATTCGTTATTATCTCACTGTGTAATGCTGGTGATAATAAAGATCTACTTGACTTGAAAACTTTAAACAATGGTCCTATATTGGACAAGGCGGCTTGTACGGAATAAATGGCAAATCGTTTTTATTTCAAAACCTTTTCGGTAACTCAGATTTTAATTATTTTTTTTAAATCTATAATATAAGCTACACATCACCCTATTAGACCTTTTAAATTCTCTTTGTTTTCATTAATTATTATTTTTTAAAATTTATTTTAGACACTTTGTGCAACGAGTTGGATCAAGAGAGAAAGGCTCGATATGCAATTCAGCAGAAGCTAAAAGGTAATTTCTATTAATACCCAACAGCAAAAACTCATAACTCATACCTGGAGACCCTGAGCCCTAACAACAAATAAATGATTTCAGTAATAAATATACAATAAAAATGATAAATATGCAAGTGCTACTTTTCTTTCATTTTAATTTGCTGATTGTGTAATAATGTATGAATAATAAAAATGACCAAAATGAGCTGGGCTGAGTTTCCCCAAAACATCACAGAACAAACATCATCATTAAATGGTAACATGAGCTTCACATTAAACTCTCATCTCTCTCTGTCTCACTCTGTCTCTCTCTCTCTCTGTCTCTCTCTCTCTCTGTCTCTCTGTCTCTCTCTCTCTCTCTCTCTCTCTCTCTCTCTCTCTGTCTCTCTCTCTGTCTCTCTCTCAGTTAAGATGATTTACACTTTCCAATGCTTTTGGGAAACTGAGTCCTGTGTGATTAGGAATCAGAAATAACACATATTATTCTGAACCACAGTGACAAGTGTAAATTTAAGAAATGATTGCAATATAAATGTCCAGAACATTTATTATTAGTAATAATAGTACTAATATCTGTATTTGTATATCTTATACGTCCTAAAAGTGTCGTATCCCCATTAACAAGCTGTTTATGTTATGCTGCACACCATATTTAGTGTTTTATTTATATAAATGGATATTCGTGGTGTCTTCTCTCTGCTTCACTCAACCTGTATATGTAGCACTAAATGCTCTTTTCCCCTAGAAGCTCACGACGCTCTACACCACTTCTCCTGCAAGATGCTCACTCCACGCCACTGCACAGGGACGTGCACATTTAAACCGCCTCTACTGCCACCTTAATCTGAATCCCCACACTGGAGGACTACAATGGATTCTACACACATGAAAACCAAAAGACCTCTTCAATACATGTTAAAAGCACTGAACTTTCCAAGGACTGAAAATGTGCGACCTTCTCAAAAGATCTAATGGCGTCTCTTGAGTTCTGCTAAAAACAGAACTGAAATGGACATGGATGTTTCTTCTCTGAATCGAGCAAGCCAGCAGAACAATGAGATGAGACTGGAATTGTTCTAAATATATGTACAATAGAATACTAATATGAACTCGTTCAAAGCTTTTCTCTTTTTTTTTTTCTTCCTTAAAAAGCCACGAATACATAAAGTGGCACTGTGCAATGAATTGTGAAATCTCACAGCATTCTTAAATGGTCACTACTTGTGTGTTTTTATGTTGTATTTATTCCAAATTGATTCACTGATGTGTTCTCCCAAATGGATTGTATCTGTATAAGCACTTTAAATGAGAAATGATAAAGACCTACCTATTCCAAATTGAATCTACCTTAAATTAAAGATGTTTACCATGTTTGTGTATACAGAATAAATCTGACCACGCATTTAGTCCACCTTTCCCAGACACATAGCTCAGACTTTGGGAAAATGGTACTAATCTACATATATGTGATTACTTGGCTGTGTACTATGACTTTTGAAGTGTATTTTCAAGAATAAAATGATTTCTTTCTTCATTATTAAATAAACAGAAGTTCCATTTGATCTTTAATCTCTTGTATAGATTTAACTAAGATATTGGCATAGAACTAAGTCAATATCTACATGCACTCTTTTATTTTTATATATATATATATATATATATATATATATATATATATATATATATATATATATATATATATATATATATATATATATATTATAAAGGATTTGTTAGATAGGTAAGAGTTCTCAAAGACATAAAGGTGTCCTGTTTGGAAGCTTTTCTAATAAAGAAGCTCTGTAGGGTTTTACATAGATGTAACCGTTTCTTATTTCTAAGAATCTACACACACCTGACTGAATGTAAAGACTGATTTTTAGTTGTAGTAATTCATACTATATATTAGAATATGCTGACATATAATGTAAATCTAGGACAATATCTATTGACCACACCACCACCACCTGCACCAGACCAAAACATATCAATAATGCAAGTATAAAGTGACATTATAGCTACAGTAGGTCATGGCGAGACTGTGTACTTTATCTCCACTACTGACAGAACACCACAACTTTAATAATTAATTTATTAGTAGTATTTATGTGGAAAAAGACAGTTCATATGTCATCCCTTAATTCTAGCCATGGTAAAAGATTTCCCCCTATACGCCTAGAAAAAAACAAAAAACGTTAAACCAAGAATTTAAAGGTTCTTTAGTTGTCCTTCTGAAGGAAGTACTTGAATGTTCTTTGTAGAACCCTGCTACTGAGTGAGGATATTCTTATCTCAAAAAGTTGGTAAGAGTATATTTGATAACTTAATTGGTGGTAAAATAATAGCATATTAAACGTCATTAACAGCTTCAGCATGTATACATTTAAGTTCAATCGTCTTGATTTACTATTATGAGACCTAAAAATGCTGATGCTTACATTTTATATATGTAGGTTGAATTTCAAGGATAAAAAAAAAAAAAAAAAATCTTAATAAGGAAATATTGAGTTGCACAGGTTTCATGCGGCTCTACACAAGTCCAGTATGAATTGATAGGCAACAATATATGGATTATCTGCACAATTTCTACGACCTGAGCACATACATAGAGCTTTTATGAAACAATTAAGCGGTATATATTACTCAAATGGAGTCACAGAGCTTTCAATTGCTTCCCTTATTTGTAATTCAGTTTACTTTGAATGATCGTTTTACTTTTTGGTACTAATGATAAGAACAATGCTGCCCTCTAGTGTATGTATAGTGAAGTACAGCATGCAAAGTGTTTTCAAAGTGTTCACTAACTAAGTCAGTACAAATCAAGTCCTGCAATCATACTAACTGATGCATCCAGTTTCGGATTAGGAGAGTTTATAAAATGGCGAGTGACAGCGCAGAGTGCAAAATGCAGAACTTGACAGGAAGAGACATTAGGATCTGCATCATCTGAACACATATGAGAGATCTTTAAGACACAAAAATCTGCTTACAAGTAAGTCATTCACATCAGCTATTAATATCTATGTGTAGTAGTATTAATAGCTGATGTGAATGACTTACTTGTAAGCAGATAAAGAAAATCTAAAAATTGATTTTTACACAATCTATTAAATAACAATAACAATCGATTATGTTTTAATTAATTATTAGTGCAGTATGCATAAGACCATTATTGAAATACATTTTATAGGCTGATGGTTGAAATTTTGCCTCACAACATTTTGGGGGTTCAAATCCTTGGGCGTTTCCTCCGGGTACTCCGGTTTCCTCTCCCAGTCCAAAGACATGCGTTGTAGGCTCCTTGGAATTTCCAAATTGTGGTCTGTAGTGTGTGAATGTGTGTGTGATTGTGCCCTGTGATGGGTTGGCACCTGGGCCAAGGTGTCCCCTGGGTGCCCCCTGCCCAGTTCCCTGGTATAAGCTCCAGGCTTCCCCACGACCCAGTGGTAGGTAAACAGTATGGAAAATGGATGGATGGATGGATGTTAATGCCTATGTTGAAATGCATTTTTAAATGAATAATTCTTTGTCTTAAAATGAAATTGTTTCCCCATACAATTAGCAATGAGGAAGCAGTGTGGATTCTGGCCTATTTATGAACTTTAAGAAACGCCTCCTGGGTAAAGCTTTTGAAAATTTCCCATCATTAGCTATCCAACTTTATTTATTTATTTATTTATTTAAATGCAGTTAATATGTATTTATATAAATATTAGTCAATTAATCAATCACTGAACTATTATACGGTATATAAATAAATACAAAAACATTAGAGAATGGCAGATTGTCAATAACACAAGCAAGACTGTCACAGTTGGTTAGACAAATGGTTAGACCTTCGGTCTGTATAAATGCACTATCCATCCATCCCTCCATCCATCCCTCCATCCATTCATCCATCCATCCTCCCATCCCTCCATCCATCCCTCCATCCATCCATCCCCCCATCCCTCCATCCAGCACTCCATCCATTCATCCATCCATCCCTCCATCCCTCCATCCATCCATCCCCCCATCCCTCCATCCCTCCATCCCTCCATCCATCCATCGGGAGGATCCCTCCCTCCATCCATCCATCCATCCCTCCATCCCTCCATTCATCCCTCCATCCATCCCTCTATCCATCCATTCATCCATAGATCCATTTTCCGTACTGTTTATCCTACACAGGGTCATGGTGGAGCCTGGAGCCTATACCAGGGGATTTAAATTTGTCACTCACCTACATGGACATTTTTTTTTTTGCCAGCTTACAGTCCCAGTATTATTTGACTACATATCATTGTGGCATTAATGCTGTACTCTTTAGACTGAAATCCAATGAAGACTAAGACTTTATTAGGAGAAAAGCAATGAAGTGTTTAGTGTCTGAGTTCTGTGCGGTTTAAAGAATTGCAGTATTTAATGAAAAATATCTGTGATGACTGCATTTCAGGATGTAAAATTTTTATTCCTTTATAAAAAAAAATATACATATATTTAAACCCCAGAAATATCAATTGTTTCTTAAGAGCTCAAGCAATCTGCAACGAATGGGTGAACTTATTAATTTTTTATTTTGGCACATATTTGCCGCACGTGACTAAATGTAAACGAATTCCACTGTAAGCATGTAAACTGAAGCATTTCAACTGAAAGGCACTAGTCTGTGTATACAGCTCAGCATCACTACTCATCATATCAGCGCTCGCTGTTATGCCACAAAATTACAGATGAATTGTGGGTTAATTGATTTGCGTCAATTGGGGAACGTGCGCGATGACGCCCTCGAGCCGCGCGTGGCCCCCACGTGACCGCGCTACGTCATGGCCTGCGCTAGGGAACTACAAGATGGCGGAGAGCGCGGAACTGAAGGTAAAACGCTGCGCTCCGTTTGCGCTTAAATTGACAGCTGAAAAGCCGTATTGCGCGCGTATGAGTGCATCTGATGCTTATTTGCAGCTTTTATATTTGACTTTGAGCTGAGTTTGCTTTCCGGACGAGGCAGAAGTTCATATTGAAGACTTGTGCGCTCGGCAGTTCTTGCTGGAGCTCTGGAAGCTCTTCGCTTTACCATGTTATTGGCCGAATCCCAAATGGCTCCGTGTTGGACATATAGTGCACTGCCATGCCCGTTATTTCATACCCTATGTAGTGGACTATTATGGGGTAGAAGCGAGCCGTTTGGGATTCCGCCAAGTGTTGATTTTGAGAGAGAGAGAGAGCTGGAGAGAGCTGCCCGCTTTTCTGCGTGTAGCTGCCAAGTTTTTTCTTGCCTCTTTTAAAGAAGTTTGATCAGATTCTCATGTTGATAATGATTCCGGACGGCAGGCAAATCCGTCCTCATACACTGTGGAAGAATGGAAGAGTTTTAATTGTGTTTGTAAATAAGCGCGAATGTGCAGCATCAGCTTAGCTGCTTGCTAACATACTAACAACATTACAGCCTGCTAGAGGGCTCCATCTTAGGAGCAGCATCACAGTCTATTAGGAGAAAAAAAAAAATAACCAGCACTTTGAATTTTCTACTGGCTTGAGCATCATATTTTGTGTTAGTTTGCATGTATTTCTTTCTCTCTTGTTGTGTTGTGTGTTCATGTTGTGAACAAACGAGGCAACGTGGATTAAAACGTGTGGTTTACTGTACCGGCTCCCTGCAATACAGCTTCAGAGGAGCAGCAGGAGAAAGGTTTCACTTAAGAAATGTTTAAAATGATCTTAACAGTGGTGTCATCTTTATACTCAGTTATGGTGGACACTTTCAATATGATATCCTATTGATTGGTTGAAGTACAGCATGCAGCTGTGAGGAGCATCTGGTGTCACTTGTTTGACTTGGAGTCTCTGATGATGGTTGTTGATGTTAAATTATGTTTATAAAAATCGAATCAAAAAGAGAAGGAAATCGGACTTTGATGAGACAAAGATCATCGGTTAACGTGTGAGGCTTTTCTTTTCCCCCCTGCATACTCAGTCTGGTGACCTGCTTCAGCCCTGAACAGGTGGTAAAGAAAACCTGTTCATTAGAAGTGTGCAGATGGGAGGTGGAAGCTCTCCTACACTGTTTCACATCATCTACATAAACAGTTGGTGTGTGTGTGTGTGCATATGTGTGCGTGCGTACTTGCACACATGTGTAGTCACTGTTATGCATTGCTCAGAGGTCTCGCCTGAACGTGTGCTCGTTTGCTGAATTTCTCTACAGCGTTTAGACCAAGTGTGTGTTTTTCCTCCCGCAAAAGTAGTCCACTGTTTTGTAATCGTCCATGTCCTTCACGGTGACCTAGTACTGTTTGTCCTTGATGTTCATTTAGGCTTGTATCTATAACAAGCAGAGGCATATGAGGAGAGCAGAGATTAGAGCGAGGACAGATTCATGTCTAGTTGATGTATTTTGTGCACAGATAATGAATCGAATCAGTTTTAATCTACGACCATTTCCAGGCTTGACCAAAAATCGATTCCTCCAAATGACATTTACAGCATGTGGCAGACGCTCATATCCAGAGTGATTTACAGACGTAATTCTTACGATAACGTTTATGCTCGTTTATGTGCTTTCTATAGAGGTAGGTGCTCAGATAGTGAACTCTGCGTTGGCGTTTTGTTCACGTACATCTCGGGACACGGCGACAAGGTGTAGGCCATTTTGTTAACGTGTTTGCGTTTGACCACAGGTCTGTCTGCTTCGAGTAGAAAATTTCCGCACGAAATTATCTACAGACATTCACAGATAATCCGGCATACGATATACAGCAGTAATATCGCGCTTCGAAATATTATCCTCAGTCCTTTGGTCCATTTTGGAAGACTTTGGTAGAATTTTTTAGGAAAGTATGATGTATACATTCTGTACGGAGAGGTTGCACCGTTTTAAGATCCTGAACTGGAATTGTTTAAAACTAAATAGTTTTCCTTTAAAGCAAAGTATTTTACTGGAAATTAAATTACTTCCCTAAACAAGTGATGTTCATTAGGAACCGGGGAGAATCAGGAAGTGCTTGGCTATTAGGAACGTTAAGGTGGTTTTCACACGGGATGCGTTAGCTGCGGTCCGAATCCGAGTGCGATCGTTCCCGGCACCGTGATTCGTTCGTTTTACGTCATCACAAACGCGCATGGAGAACAAAATGCGTCTCGGCATATTTTTTGTTCGGTCAGTATTTTGGTGCAGCGGCGGGTTTCTTCTGCGTCCCACAACGTTCTCCTGCCACTCGTGGTACACGTGTGTTGTGGAAAGTAATGACGTCGTCATCGGCTGGTTACTTTACACACGCAGGTTACTTTACTTCCTGAACGAGTGCAGACCCGAGTACGAGTTCACGTTCACGGAAATCGCAGCTCAGTTCCAGTGCAACCAAACTCAGACCACCTCCTACCGGTAGTCTCGGGTTCGGTACCACGGTGCACTTCACGCTCCTTATGACAGCTTATACATTACCAATTTTTCATGGAAACCGTGCTCTGTTTCAGGTTAAACTCCCAGCGTGAAAGCCCCCTAAGAAAAGCCTCCCTGATTAAGCTTTCCTAGTAGCAGCTGCGCAAACTAACCAGAAGCTAGAGCTAATATATGTGTTAATATACCAGTTATTTCCGGGACTTTGAATTAAACTTGTGCACACAAAAACTACTATACTGTTGATCTTCGATCATGTGGAACTAATATATTAAATATCAAAGACAGTGGAAAGCACTTGGATTGGAATCGGATTGGATTTAAGATGTTTTCTGATTGGACCCACTGTTGATGACTGACCCGACACGACAGGACGTGAAGATTTGCGGAGAGTCGGATTAGACGCTGTGAGGATGTGTGTGTGTGTGTGTGTGTGTGTGTGTGTGTGTGTGTGTGTGTGTGTGTGTGTTGTAGTCAGAGCTGTACTTAATGCCATTTGACGTAATAAAATGTTAAAAATCTGGAAGTGATGTGTCCCTAGTTTGTCCCTTATTTCAGAAACATTACACTATCTATATTAGAAGGTTCCTTATTTTGGATAAATATTTAAAATAATGTGATGTTCATGGAAAAGGTCCTCCCAGTATTCTGTTCACCTGGTAACGGTGCCATGAAAGTTTGATGTAATGTTCTGATAAAACAGTGAACAATTAAAAGGTTTTTAATCCTCTGAATATTCATCGTAAGCCCGTGATCTAAGCATGGTCTTGCTCTTGGTTCAGTTGTTATCACAAACATGGCAGTCAGAGCTACCTCTCTTTAAGCGAACTTTGTACTTGAAATGGTGTGTGGGCAATCGAGAGGGGGGGAGGGGGGGACACACTGGTATTCAAAACACAACCCCCCAACACTGATCTCCTGAGTTTATTGCATTTCTTTCTCCTCGACCTTTTTGCTCCCAGAAGGAGCAAAGTTAATATCTGTGTGTCTTTGTCCTCAGCTCGACTCCCTTTAACAGCCTCAGGTCAGGTGTAGAGTAAACAAATTCTCCTATCGTTTTTTTTTTTTTTTTTTTTTTAAATATGAAGTTCCAGGACTTTATTCCTGTTTGTTATTCCAGATCATTCCTTCTTCAGATATCCTCTGTGTAAGATTGCTAAATCACCGCATGTGGAAAGTGGAAAGCGTACGGAGGGACAGGAGCTTGGAATCGATATTTCATTAGTGAACAAAAAGGAACGTGGAAGTATTTAGGCCAAGCATAACGTCTGAGATGGAAAGCTTGTGGTTATGATGTTGCTGTCGCAGGTAACCTCAAAAACTAGAAGCGCAATATTAATCTAGTGGACCCTTTAAAAGATCCGAAGAGGTGGTGTGACGTTTGTGTCTCTAACTGTGTTTAGAATTTCATTCTTCAAATCCATGGCTTACGCAGGAATTTTCCCGGCAAATGTTATATGTCGTATGAAGTTGGAGAGATTTTTGCTGACGTTTAATTCATTTGCAGTTCTTAGTCATTCTCGGATGTTTTCATTACTAATCTCCAGCATCTATGTTAAATTAGTTTAAAGTAAATTTAGACTGCACAAATGAAAACTAGAGGCTGCTGGAGCCTCCCCCAGACAACTGGGAGGGATGGATGGATGGATTTTTCATATTTCATGTTGCGCATAGCCTCATGAATTAATAAATATATAAATAAATAAATTCATTACACGAGTCATGGTTACTTTACTCAGTATTTTCAGGGATGGACAGATCATTAGCCTAGGCATCCAAGATAGTTTCTTTATCTTTAGACACAATATTGTGTTATTAGCATAAACCAGGATAAAAGTTTAAGTAAACATAATGATGTCAAAGCGTAGTATCGAAACATGGTGACGGTCTGAGATCATGGCTCCATCTGCCCACTCATATCTGTGTTGAGGAGCAACAGCTGCAGGAGAAGGTTTAAAGAGGTGCTTTTCAACGTCGTTGATTCATCTCGTATTCATCGGAAAACGGAAATGATTCAGTATATAATTCTGTAAGCGTATGGGTGGTTTCTGTTGTTCGTTTCATTGTGTAGACCGTGTCTGGGACTTTAAAGCTGTGTGTGTACTCGTTTGAACCACACATTGATGCATTTGCTGCTTTAGAGGAAATTATTTATTCTTTTGTTTTTGATTTATTTTGTTTTTGTTTTGTGGCCCTAAAAAGCAAGTGCCAAATAAAACACATTCCACACGTTTATCACAGCGCTTCGTCTTTTCTATCTCTCCCTCGCAGTCAGTTAGCTTTCTCTGTCTGGCCTACCCAGTCTCTCTCTCTCTCTCTCTCTCTGTCACCCCCTCCTTCTTTCTCTCTTGCTCTCTCTCTATCTCTCACACACACACACACACACACACACACACACACAATTCTGAGATGAGTGTGTGTGTCTCCTCACCAGATGTCCTTCTACCTGGCAGCGGTTTCTGTATTAATTTTCTGGGTTTAACCCTCACACTGATTTTCACTGGAAATCAAAAATCCATGATGTCTGCATTTAGATCTTCCACTCTGTCTTTTCTGAAACCCGTGACTATAAAGCCTCGATTTGCCCTGTTCCTCATCTGACGCTGAAATGAATCTGATCTGAGATCCATTGGTTTTCCTGCATGCAAAGGAAACAATCCTAATCTATGAAGAACACCAAGAGAACTGATGAACACTGATAGTGGCTGCTAACGATGTCTTCATAAACGTGTAGTCTTTCTTTTTCTCTGCTTTTCTTTTTGCACTTTCTCCTTCTTGCGTGCCGTTTTCTGTTATGTTTCTAAAATTCTTCGTTTTGTACCCTTCCTGAGGTGAAACTAGTCAGTAGTGTTTGTAGAAGACTTGTTAGACTGTCAGCTTTATTCGTTACAAGCGCTGGACCAATTAGCCCAATTAGCCTTCTCAAATCTTACGTTACAGCAATGTAAATACAGAATAATCTACTATCCAGTTCCGTTTTCTTTTACATAATTGGTGGGAAACTAATAGTTCAGATTGTACAGAGGGACGATCTGCAGGTTTGTTCAGTAACCTGATAGAAATGTACAGTAGACTGATCCATTGATTTCCTTTACAGCAGCTTTCTCAGTTTCTCAGGCAGTATCATGACAGGAAACACGATTTTGTGTTCCAGTGCTGCGTTTTGTTTATGATTTGATGCTCAGTGAATTCAGACAAAATTACACTGATTGCTACACATTGCTTCAGCATTTCTCTATGTTTTGAATACCGTGCCCAAAATAGTCTACAAAATCCCACATTTTTTTTTGTTACAATTTGTAAAAGAAAGCCATAAGAATTACCCCCATTACAGCACCAAGCTTTAGGCTGTCATCAATCACCATGGGCATAGTAGGCTTTCTTGCATGTAGTTTAGCGCTGTTGAATTCTTGATACTGATTGCTCAGAAGGTGTCGATTAATTCCCTGTAACAGCAGCTCTGACAGTAGCTGCAAAAATCCCAGATGTATATTAATGCACTAGTTACAGCGAAAGAGCTAATTCACAGGGAGCTGTAAAGCCGACACGCGATATATCTGACAACTACTAAAGGTGAAACTTTCTGTAAGGAGATGTTAATTTAACGTTTATGGAAGGAGTCTTCAGTGTTACTGCTTTGTAGCAGTCAGGATGAAGGAAATTGGGCTTTGCTTCTTAGTTTTTCAATAACATGACAAGATGCTGAAGGGAGAGAAGAAAGAAAGGCTGGTGAGAGAATTTATAGCTGTGCTATAAACACGTAAGTGATAACAGGACTATCTTGTTTCACAGATGTTCTTCCAGATTAAATGTAGCAATAAATGGACAAAAGTTGCATGCTTGTTAATCTTAAAAAAATAGTGTTTATCAAATTGCTCTGGTACAAGAGGGATAAAATATTCTGGGATGTGCTGTAATTGAAAAGAATCAATTTCAGGGTGGAAACAGTAACTTCACTTTGAGTCAGGCCATCTCTCTTCGAAATGTTGATCATTTTTCTATAACAGCATAACATAGTGTTTTATTCCTTACATAATAGCCTAAGTTGTGTGATATAAATTATTATAAATGTTAATAGTGTAACTTTTGTTTGCTGTCAGAGGCTTGAGAGTCCACTTTAAGGTGCTGCTCTTTTCACAGTAATTAACTCAGCAGCTTAGAATAGCTATGAAATGAGGTATGTTAGCTCAAGTAGCCGTCTTGATAGAAAGTCACGCTCTGAATCCAAAATCAGTCAATTTTTATTTTATAAATATATTTTTTAATATGTATTATTGTTCGGATGCCATTGCAAAAATTATACTAGGTACGACATACTATTTTCATCACCGTTTTAAATAAAATGTAAAAAAAAAACAAAAAAAAAAACTTCTGCTCTGGAGTAGTGATGTGTTTCATGTTTGCCTAGGAATGGATTGGATATACTGTTGACATCAAAACTCTGACCTGAAATATTCCTCTGATAAATTACAATTTCAAGCCCAAGACCATTTTTTTCAGCTCAAAATGATTAAAAATATCCCAGTCACAGGGGGATTCTGCTCAATATGGCAACACTGGACACATTGTTGGAGCTGATTGATTGCAGGGAAACAGCAGAGCAAATCATGTCTTTTTAAGCGATATTTGCAGTTCTCTTTATACAGGATTTGATATTTTCCATTTGATTTTGAAAACTGGAAACTGTCCATCAAAAAAGGTTGTTATTTTTAAAAGCCGAAATTAAAAAAACCTAATAAATAAAAAAAACCTGATAAAAACCCAAATTAATTTGGGTCATCCTTATATTGAAGGTTGTTTTCAAACATACTGCTTTAATTGACTCTAATCTTGCAGAATTATGTACAAACAGGCTGTCCTTTTCTGTTTTATTCACTTATTTTACAAACTAATATTTGAAATATTGTTATAACTATGAAAATGGGTTTTGTATTTCGAAATGTTGCTGCGAGTTTAAATGGAGCGTGTACGTGCGATTTTTTTCTCTCTCTCCCAACTATCCTGACACGCTGCACTAGTGTAGGAATTCAACAATAGAAACGGACAAATTTTCCTGTCCAGCTACCACCATAACAAACATAGTGTTGTGTATCAAATTGCATACTTATGTACTATTCTAGCCCATCATTACTTACTAGCAATAACCGGTTTTCTTTTTACTTTAATGAAGCCTTCAGATCTCGTGTAAGGTCTGTTCTGCGTTCCGGCCTTATGAATTTCTAGAAATAGTAAAGACTTTTCAGTGTAAGTTCGGAGTATGCGATTTGAGACACAGCTCGTGACACAGTGGAAAGCCCAGTCATGTCGACGGTGGAAAATCAGCGTGATTAACGTCAGTGTGAATGAAAGCAATAAATGTTTTACAGTTCGACTTGGAAACCTGATTGATACGGATGTTTTGGCATTCCAGATAGAACAAATATCTAGCTATCAGAGCATTCCGGCATGGATTGTATTCCTATAGCAACATGCCCATCGTGTTTTATTCCGTTTGTGTCATTCGAAGCGGGGTGTAACATCGGAAAGAGATCCATCCGTTCAAACACACCTCATGACTTTTTGAAAAGCTGTGTCAAGAAATGCCTGCTCACGTTCACCCTTCCCACTAGACCGGTAAGCCTGTGTAAAGAATATTTGGTTTTTAGTCACATGCAGTACACGTGTTACTGACACAAAATAACATATTCAAATGTTGCAGTTGTCCTAAATCTGGAAGTAAATTTTATTATAATTTTTTTTTTTATCATTGTCAAGGCTTGGGGTCTCTGAAAATTCATCATGTCTATTTGGGGATGTTTGCTCAAGCGGTTTGAGAACCTCTGATCTAACTGTTGCAAGTCACTTAAGGTTGCATCTGTCGTGATTATTAGACGTCACATCCTGACTTTTCCGGATTCTATTAACTTCTATGAATGCACGATTATAATAGCATAAGGCCGTAAGTCTGAACCATTGGAAAACGTAATCCAGCAATGATCTGGGTTTTATGCGTGAACAGGCTGAAGATTTGTGTATTGCGGCGCAGACGGGAAAGCGTTCTTAAAACTCTTACAGCCGTCAGAACCCACTAGAAACATCATCTCTTTCCTGCAGCAGTCATTACTGGCCATACGCTAATGTTAAACCTATAGTCATCAGCATCAGTCGTAAACTACAGTGAGCTTTAGCAGTCCAGCCTCTGGTGAGACAGATGTTATGCAGCTGCTGCCGAAAGTCTTTTCTTGTGTCGTACCAAGCTAGAAGTTGCATCATCAACTCTTTTAATTATTAAAATGTATTTATTTATTTTTTTTAAAGTATTCTCTAGGTTAACATTCTTTTGAAATGATGTGATTTATGGTATTGAAAATATACACTCCACTTTATTAGTAACACATGCGCACCTGCTTATTCATGCAGTTATCAAATCAGCCAATCATGTGGCAGCAGCGTAGCAGTGCATAACATCATGCAGATACAGGCCAGGAGCTTCAGTTAATGTTGTTGGTACCAGACAGGCTGATTTGAGTCTCTAGAGTTTGCACATAATGGGGGGGGGGGAAGTCCAGTGAGCAACAGTTGTGCAGATTGTTGAGTGGAGATTTGCCAGACTGGTTTGGGCTGACAGGAAGACTACAAAAACAAATAACCACTCTTTACAACCATGGCGACAGAAAAGCACCTCCGAACACACAACACGTCAAACCTTGAGGCAGATTTTCTACAACAGCGGAAGACTGATATGTGCATTTTGACTTAGAAGAGGTATTTTCTCTCACTGAAAAAGAAATTAGTTTTTCCTCAGGAGAAGTTTTTATTCTGTCAAATTATGTCTCAAGTGCTACAATTACTCGTGCTCAGGATTGGCTAGTAGTTGTTATCACTCTACACTCTTCAATTTTCGGTTCCTACTGAATTTTGAGCATTTTGTGCATCACATAATTCAAGGAAACACGTCGCTATGTTTAACCTGGCATCAGGTGGCACAGCCTGGTAACTAGTAAGGGACTGTCATAGAAGTACGCCTCATTAAATGCATGTTTAATGAATCTTTTAAATTGACATCTATTCCCATAACCCAACAATTTAACGCAGTTTGATTTTGTAAGTCTGTAGTTCACTATTTTTATAGGCTATATTCATATTTGGGTTAAAGTTGTTTGACAGGATTTATGTTTAATGTATGCGTAATGATAAACACTTTGAAGACGGACCCTTACTACTTTACAGCCAGAGATGTGTCAAAAAATTTGAAAGTAAGTAAACGCGTGAAGACACGAGTGTGTTCTTTTGATATTGTACATGTACGTTTTCGCTGGTTCTTCTTATACATTATTGGCATCGGAGCTGTGACAAATATCGAAAACCAGCCACAGTCATAAATTCAAGAACCTTTGATTTGAAACACAAAATCTAGTGATCTTAATTTCAGACTTAAATGTTAATATCAAGAAATATTTTCATGATGTTGTGATACAGAGCTATGAACTAGAGATACTTCCAGTAAATGGTTTTAAAATCATAATAATATATTATAATAATTATAATAATGTCTTGTGTGCGTCTGAATGCAGAGTGCAGGCCGGCAACAGCTAGATTTTCCTAGTTACATTGCATAACAAACCAAAAAAAGATCGACTGCTGTAATAGCAAGCATATGTACTTTATTAAATGTTTATTGGAGTAGTTTAGTCATCCCAAAATAAGTGAAACAAATCAAAATAGTCATAATGATTGTTTTTCATTTTTCATTGTATAAATAATTACATCTTTCTAAATACAGACAGAATGGGCCTTCTTGCTCCAGACATCTTTGTATAAATAATTACGCCTTTCCTAAGAGTATAAATCATTACATCCTTCCTAAGAATTTCCCTCAGAGACTCTAAGAGAGTGCTTTGGTTGGGTGGACAGAGCCACTTTAGCTCCCTGTGCACTTGCACATCTTTTCTTGTTTGCAAAAGCCATCAGTGAAGTTGTCGGTGTTTCTACGTGATTGAAAAGTGTTGTGTGACAGATATAAGTCGCTGTGTGTAAACATTGGCCCAGACGGAGATCCCCTTTCTGTTACTGGAAACCGGACTGAAACCATGCTCTTCACTCTGACGTGCTTTTGCTTCAGAAGTCTACTTTCATAAACTAGAACGCAAACCAGTTTCTCTTTCTTTGTCGTGTTGTCGGTGTAGCGTTTTACATTTGCATCTTTATTCATTTGGGTAGATTGTTTTGTTTAAAGCGAGATACTGTACAGGTGAAGCCGAATACAGTCCAAACGTAAAGGAGATGGAAAAAAATTCACCTGCTGACTTTGTTCTTACAGAAGTAACGGGCAATACAATGCAAAGTACCAGGTTTGTGATGACTGGAAATAGTAAGAGGAAGTACGGACAGATGCCATCTATTGCACTAGCCAGTCCCGACAGGATTTTGCGATCGCAGAAATGAACGCAAAATCGAGAAACTTCGCAATATTTGGAGGAGCTTGCAAGTTTTCAAAAATGACCACAGATTCTTTGCTGATTTGGGCCAAGACGTGTCATGTGACCTCATCACGACGTGCATTCAGCGAAAGCCCTCTTCAATTCACGTGTGTTGAACATGTGTATAGCTAAAAGGTTTCATTTCCCAACAAACATCACCGCGAAAGACTTTCGCCAAGTCAAGTAGTTTTCTGTTTAAAAATCGCACAAAAAAAGTTGTATTACAAATTTAAAAAAATAAATGAATAAAAAGCCGCAGCGAAATCTAGCATTTTTGGCAGGGACAATCACAAGGAAAAAAAACCTCTGCGAAATCCTGTTCAGGCTAGCTATCAGGCCGAACGATTTAAATGTCTGTTGGAAAACGTGGTGTCTGCAGCTGGAAGATCGACAAAAATAAATTGTGTTGTATCTCACATTGTGTCGTAATACGTGTTCACATTTTCGCCTATTTTGTATGCTATACAAACCATAATAACCTGCTGTCTGACTTCGGAGCAGAGCAGCAAGATGCGTCTTAGCTTCCCTTGTCGGTGCGAAACTAATACAGCAGTGCTAGCCTTCACTTGTAAACTTCTCTCACGAAACATGAGCAGGGGCTTAAATTAAGAAAAATGAAACACATGTCAGGGCTACTTCACTGTAAAAGAATTCATTAAGTATCGCTGCTGCTGTTCAGTACAGAGCACATGCCCACTTAGTTTATAGAATTTCACTACGTTAGCTTTATTACAGGTAATAACTCGTTAGGTTTATTTACAGTCCTGACATCAGTTCTCTAAACATGTTCAACTTAGAGACCATCAGCTGCAGCCGACTTGCAAACCGCTCCATTTATTTCTTTTTGTAATGACGTCAAGCGTACACCACACACGTTATGTATTTCTGGCCCCACCCTCCTTTTCCTCCACCCCTACGATACACAATCATATAGTAATATGTAACCCCGAGGAACACGGGTTAACCAAACAAATTAACCGCATGACAAAAGAAACACACCTAGAGAGGCATGTACATGCGTACGCACCCAGGATTGGCATTTTGTTGTGGTTTTCCTCAACCCTCTGATGTTCAGGTAGCAATTTGAAACACTGCTCTTACTTACTGAATTAAAAAGTTGTTAGTGTTTTTGTTTTTAACACTCAGGTTATATATATTTTTCACTTGTTCTATTAGAGTCACCTTTATATATAGAAGCAGTTGTTCGCCACGTATACACTACAGAGTAGTGAAATTCTTTTCTTCGCATATCCCAGCTTGTTAGGAAGCTGGGGTCAGAGCACAGGATCAGGCATGATACAGAACCCCTGGAGGAGAGAGGGTTAAGGGCCTTGCTCAAGGGCCCAACAGTAGCAGCATGGTGGTGCTGGGGCTTGAACCCCCGACCTTCCTATCAGTATCCAACCACTACTGCCCCCATCAGGGGGGTCTTCTGTAATGTCATATCAGATGTCTGTTGTCATTCGGTATTCTGTGTTTGATCAGAGATTTTGTGACAAGATCAAAAACAGGCAGGAAAACCAGCATGAAGGCCAAAAGAATACGTTTAGAACCATGACTGGACACGAGCGCCCGGGTGATATGACCATGCAGACGGATATCACTGATACACATAATCACGCTGATCACTGACAGATGATGCTCCCTTTCTGAGAAGCAGCAAGACTTGGTCGCAACGGGCACTGAGGTTTCAGTGAGCACAGTAAGGCGTGTACTAAACGCAGAAGGTTTCCATGCCAGAACTCCAAGACTTACACCACTACTGACCCAAAAGCACAAGAAATGTCGCTCAAAATCTTATAAATAAGCCACAGAAGTTTTGGGATGCTGTTCTGTGGAGCGATGAAACAAAACTGGAACTTTTCAGCACGATGGATCAGCGGTATGTCTGGAGGAAGAAGAATGAAGAAAGAACACTCTGTCCACAGTCAAGCACGGTGGTGGCTCGGTGATGCTCTGGGGCTGCTTTGCCTCCTCTGACACTGGAAACCTGCAGCGTGTGGAAGGCGAGACGGGTTCATTGAAGTATCAGGAAATCCTAGGAGAAAACGTCATGCCGTCTGTGAGGAACCTGAAGCTTGGGCATCATTGGACCTTCCAACAGGACAGTTATCCCAAGCATACCTCAAATTCCACCAAGGCTTTGTTGCAGAAGAAATCCTGGAAGATTCTACAGGGCCATCACAGTCACCTGACTTGAACCCCATCGAAAATCTCTGGTGGGATTTGAAGAAGGCGGTTGCAGCACGCAAACCCAAGAATATTACTGAACTGGAGGCCATTGCTCATGAGGAATGGGATAAGATTCCTCAGGAACGCTGCCAGAAGCTATGCATCTCGTTTGCAGCAGGTCATAACAGCAAAAGTGTGCACTAGTAAGTGTTAAAGATGCTTGCCATGAAGGGGTTGAATCATTGTGAGACTGGAGAAGTCATTATAAGTTGCATTTTCAGTTGAATTTGAGGAAACCACTTGAAGCATTCGCTGTGTTGAACTATTTCAATTACTTTTGTTTGTTTTGTTCATTTTAAACAGCTGAAGGTCTGTACATTTTGACAGTAAACTTGATTTGCAATGGGGGTTGAATAATTTTGATTGCAACTGTAGAAGGGAAAATAGATACATGCCGTTTCTTATCCTTCAAATAAGAGAAGTAATAACAGCTTACCAAAAAGCTTATATATATATATATATATATATATATATATATATATATATATATATATATATATATATATATATATATATATATATATATATTCATTAGATTAGTATTTTTATATATATATATATATATATATATATATATATATATATATATATATAAAAAATACTAATCTAATGATTAAACTAGATGTAATTGAATATGAGAGAAAAAACCCCAAGATATAGATATAAGATCATTATGCTAAATATACAAAATAAAAATGATTACTTAAATGACTTTCTTTCAACTTATTAATGATGGGCATTCTGCAAAACATATGATTTCTCCATGCTTTTCTGTGCTCAGGCCAGGTGTATCCAGCAGTCGCGTGCAGAGGGTCGTCTCTGATCAAACTGCATACTTCTGGATTTGCATATTTTTAAACCACGTATAGAATGAAGAAGCTTGTAAACTGTGTTTTATATTTGGTTTGCTTTCGAAACATGCAAGGGGCGAGAATGAGCGCAAGGTGGGGGGGGGGGGGACCAGCCTGATCAATGAGAAACAGGTTACCATGACAACCCTGCTGTAAGCAGACACACACATGGTGGGGGGGGATTGGAAATGTAAATGGTTACAGTGAATTTAGTTGCAAAAAAGATATCGTTGTAATTATTTTTGATGGTCTGTAACACAGCCGAATGGACGTTTGGTCTGCCCGGCCGTCACACGCCTGTGTTGTTCGTTACAGAAACCATTGTGAAGATGCTACACTCTGGATTAATTTGAGTACTTATAATTTGCAACAGCAGGACTAGCTCTAAAAATGATTTCATGAATAAATCAGATTTGCTCTGCTATGTGAATATCAGCTGAGGATTCACAGAGTTGCTGCTGAAAGCTTGAGAGAGACTGTTCAGTGTTCTGATATGTGTTAAATGATAAGTTTTAGGAGAGAGGTTTTATTCTTCCTCACTTGTAAGTCACTTTGGATGAAAGTGTTTGACAAATGAATAAATGTAAATGAATGCAAATCAGCCACTCTGGGGAAGCATGTGATGTGGCTTGTTGCATCCTGCTAGCAGGCTGCGTGTGTGTGTGGGTGTGTGTGTGTGTGTCCATGCCGCTTTCTGTGCCTGCAGGAGTGTGTTAGCCTGTGTTGTTGTTGTTATGTGAATGGTTTTGTTTTATATGCTGGATTCTGCTTTTACTCTGCTGAGGTGTGTGTGTGTGTGTGTGTATGTTTGTGTGCGCCTTTGATACTGTGTTAGAAAAGCACAATGCACCGAGGTATGTGAGTGTTGATCCATAGCCAGCGAGCTGCAGGAGAGAGTGGGGGAAGGGCGAGAGAGAGAGAGAGAGAGAGAGAAATCTAAGTGAGGGGATGTGTGTGTGTGTGTGTGTGTGTGTGTGTGTGTGTGTGAGAGAGAGAGAGAGAGTGCACAGCACAGAAATTGGAGAGAGAGGAAGAGAAAAGTGAGACACTGAATACACAGGAGAGAGAGACAGAAATCTAAGTGAGGGACTGTGAGAGAGAGAGAGCGAGAGATGAAGGTGGGGCTTGCACAATAAACACAGTCTGGGCTTGTGGCAAGAGAGAGAGAGAGAGTGCACAAGTGAGTGTACAGGAGAGAGAGAAATCTAAGTGAGGGAGTGTGTGTGAGAGAGAGAGAGCGAGAGCACACAAGTGAGTGTACAGGAGAGAGAGAAATCTAAGTGAGGGAGTGTGTGTGAGAGAGAGTGAGAGCGCACAAGTGAGTGTACAGGAGTGAGAAATCTAAGTGAGGGAGTGTGTGTGTGTGTGTGTGTGAGAGAGAGCGAGAGCGCACAAGTGAGTGTACAGGAGAGAGAAATCTAAGTGAGGGAGTGTGTGAGAGAGAGGGAGAGAGCTGAAGGTGGGGCTTGCACAATAAACACAGTCTGGGCTTGTGGCGAGAGAGAGATAGGGAGAGGTAAATTAAGACTGTGTGCTAGTGCACGTGGGGGAGGGACTTGTGTGTGTGTGTGTGTGTGTGTGTGTGTGTGAGTGTGAGAGAATGTTCTCATGTGTTTGTGTGCACACATGCTTCAGCCACAGTAAAAAGCATCCTGTAAAGTTGGTATGTGTTTTTATAGTAAAGTGATGATGGAGCCATGGTTAGAGTTTCTGACACACACACACACACACACACACACACACACCTAGTCTCTGCCTTAATCCTGTATTGTTTCTCCTGACTCTCATCATTTGAGATTACATTTCAAAAGATGGTCCAGATTACACACATATAGATTACAGCCTCAGTGGTACAGACTTTGGGACATCAATTAGTCATGGGATGTAGATTTCATTCTCTGTGACGCACACAGTACTGTGCAAAGGTTTTTTAGTTTTAGTATGAAAAGAAATGCTGTAGAGCGAAGATGGCATCAAAATAATGAAATGAAATGTTCCTGCATTAAAAAACCAAAATACGTTTTATTGAGCATCTTGCAGAACCAGCCACGGTTCTTCTGGAGACTTTGGCTGTCGCTCTCGCTTCTTATTTTTACAACAAAACCCAGCAGCCTTCGTTTTGTTTTTGTTTTTTTTGTCTGAAAAGTGTCTCTTTCTTTACTGACGTACAAACATTTTCCTGTGACATTTAACTTTGTGCTAGAAAACTAATGTTTGGGAATCGAACATGTTTTTGTACTGACTTTTAAATTTTAAAAAATCTATAAAAAAAAGTTTGTACTAAAAAAAAAAACAAAAAATAGGGTGGCTAAAACTTTTGCACAGTACTGTATCTTAGAACAGACCTAAGCGTCTACCAGTAAACATTTCCAGCAGTGTGAGTGTAAGTATTTTGATGTGTTCTGCAATGCAGCATGCATAGATACACACGTCCTCGCACATTCAACCTGGGAATGATCTCTGCCTCAATACCTGGAGTCTGCAGCATTTTTTTTTTGTAAGACATGATGTCATCACATACGTAGTACATGACACTTTATTTCAGCTCAGCAGTAGACATTGAGTGTGTATATGCCAACAGTGCCTTTTTAAATCCCATTCTGCCAAATATTCATGCTAATTCCCATATAGTAGCTGATTCTCCCCTATGACATGCCGCCAATATGAGAGGGTAAGGATATTTTTGGACTGCAACTTATTCAGTATCATAGGGCAGCTGAACCTGGTTGCAACTCTACAAAGCTTAACAGAGTCACGTTGACGGACAAAATACTGGCAGATCATCTCCAGCTTGCTTTAACCCACAACCCTGGGACCCCTGCATGTGTGAAAGGCGGATGAGGCATTTGATAAATGTTTGTGTATGCTATAAAAATTAATACGCTGCTTCCACCGCTTTTACCACCAAACTGCATCATACAGCGTTCAGTAGTACACTATACGGCCAAAGGTTTGTGGACATCTGACCATCACACCCATATGTGGGCCTTCACTAAACTGTTCCCGTAAAGCTGGAAGCACAGAATTGTATTGGATATTTCAACTCAAATGTCCTGCACAGAACCCTGACTTCAAGCCCACTGAACACCTTTGGATGAACTGGAACGCTGACTGCATGCCCAGACCTCCTCAACTGACATCAGTGTCTGTCCTCACTAATGCTCTTATGGCTGAATGGGAAAATCCCCACAGCCACTACTGGAAAGCCTTCCCAAAATAGTGGAGGTTATAATAACAGCAAAGGGGGACTAAATCTGGAATGGGATTCTCAACAAGCACGTACGGGTGTGGTGATGGTCAGGTGTCCACAAACTTTTGGCCTCATAATGGATATCAAAACTGCTATCTTTAATATTATTTGGATGTGAGAAGATTTCAGGACGGGTTCTGTTGAGTAATCTTGCTGGAGGACATCTGTCGTAATTATGATCAGTTCACACGGGAATAGTGATTGCTGTCTAAGTCACACAGAGGGATGTGACCTTTATTATAAGTGCTTGTTTTAGGGCTCATGGTTGCACAAGTCGTCAAGTACCTCACTTTGCAGAACCTTTATCATTAGTAGGTGACGTTTTAATGTATTTTTAATAGTGGGTTTCCTTGAATATAATTCAACTGAAAAAAAATATATGTAAAATAAATTAAACAAAGCTAGCGGAGCATGTCACGTGACTCACATCGGCGAATCACATCACCAGAAATTAACTTTTTAAACTTCCTTATCCAGTGAAATTCTGTCTCCTGGCTTAGACCAGCTTGTAGTTTCTGCATGAACTCTAGAAAGGAAATGACCGTGTTCAGACCAGCTGTCATGCTGCTAGAGGAAATGAGCCCGATGATACCAAACGTTATTTTTTTTTTTGTTCCACATCGGACTCCTTGAAACCAGATTGTTTCCAAACGGCTGAAACGGTTTTATCTTTCTTGTCGACCAAACGCTCTCTTTCTGTCATCTTGGCTCGAGCTGAGCTAAAAATGCCGCAGCCTGGCGGGGAGCGAGTTTGGCCTTTTAGAGAGGGGCGAAAGCGCACTGCTGTAAAGAAAAAAATGGCCTGCGGTTTTTAAAAAGACAAAATGAGAACATTGCGAAACGGAATGTGCACAGTAATTGTTTTATCTCGATTATTTTGTTTTCAGAATCGCCGGAGGCGAATTCATAATCAAAATAGAAATGGAAAATTCGATTAATCGCACAGCCCTAATGCTAGGATCTCAATAACTTGCCTAAACCCCCATAAGTCCTTTTAAACATCATCTGTATTTTATTGTTATGTATTTCAAAATCGGTCAGTTCTTGGTTTCAGAGACGAAAGAAGGACTGAGCACTTCTTGGCGTTTCCTTATACTGAAGAAATAGCATCAAACTCCTTTTTCCAAAGTAAATCGATGGAATCTTTACTAACATATTAATTCGGACAGGATATATATTACTGTGTATTTCTACTGGACATTTTATAGAAGGTACAATATGGTGTAATCTTTCCAGCCCCAAAAAAAAAGACTGAAATGATGGATTCAGACTTGCAGTAAAATCCCAGAGACACTTAATAATCACATTACCCCATCTCTCTATGTAAAAGGAATCCAGTCTGAATAGGGCTATTATCAGGACTACTATTTCACTATGAATCTGTTTAAATGCTTGAAATGTAAAGAGTATGATCACTGATTTGGTTACAGAAACATAGCTACAACAGAGGAACAGAGAGTTTAAAAAAAAAAAAAATAAATAAATAAAAAAAGGTTTTGCTTGCTAACTTTTCCTGGAATGATTGACTGAGCCGCCAGTCCTGTAGCTCTGATTTCAACATGTGCGAACAGTACTGACTCACATGATGAGCATGATGAAGGCTGACTGCTCATGACAGAAACTATGGTTGATGGTCTGACAGTCAACAGGCGGATTGATGTCTCAGGGCATTTGGATTTAAAAAAAATGTATAGTAAATAGAGCAGCTTGTGTAGAATTCACAGCATCACCCAACCAGGCGAATTCCCTCAGCCAATACACTTGCATTTCATATCGAAGATGTGTTTTACTGATAAGACAAATCTCAGAATGTAATAGTAATTGATCTTAAATATTACCTGTAAAACGCTCATCAACGTCATCCATTACTGCTTTGGTTACCAATGATCAAGTTTGATCGAAAACTTGTGTGGGGTTGGGGGGGGGGGTTCCTGTCAGCTTTGCGAGTAATTGCAGGTTTTCAGATGGAGGGAAAAAAAAAAAGTCCAGACATGAAAATCTCACCAGGCAAGATGGTGGTTTTAAAGTACCTCGCATGCCAGGATTGTGCTCATTTATATGCACTTCCTCCATAGGCACCGTTGCTAGATCTAATAAATGTAAATTTCCTTGTAGCAAATGTTAATTAGGCCTAGTAGCAGTGTAGTGTGTCGAGAATCACATTTTAAAGGAACAGTCTGCTTTGGACTTGATCTTGTTGATGTGATTTGATTAGGCTGTCCTTGAAATCTGGGTGACTTGTTCACGTGTAATTCATTTATTTATTTATTTTTTTTGCTAGACCACATGTCCCAGGTCAGAAAAGGACATGCTTTTGAGGACAACGGTGTATTTATTTGGGTTTGAGGGAACTAACGGAGGTCAAACTGTAATTTCTGAAGAGAAACGTGACCTCACCCTGTCACCCGGAGCACCGACACACCCATCCTGAAACGTTTACCTCAGCGGGTTTGAGCCAGCGTAGACCTCCGAGACCAAGCGTCACGTCAGGCTCATGAGGTCACAGGTGTGATTCACACACACTTCTTACATACCAAGAAGTTACAGACTGCCTTCGTGTTCGACATGCAGTTCTACTTGCCAGGACATACTCTTATAAGAGGTTGTAAGATGTTAAACGGGGATAAAACTGCAAAAGTGAAAGGTTTATCCATGTGTAGCATGAGCACAAGGTATGATGTGATGGCTGTCGATGTCGCTTAATCAATATTCATCTTGAATGCTCATTAACACATGATATATGACAGCGCTATCGGAAGGTATTGATTAATGTTCTGTAACAGCAGCTCGGACAGTAGTGCCAGCTGAAAGGTAAATCATAGGTTTACAGATATCTAACGTCTACACGCCGCGGTTAGAA
>NC_030442.2:12097500-12127500 GCF_001660625.3 Ictalurus punctatus
GGAAGCACGTGTTGGCGTGGATTAGGGCTGTAAGACTGGCTGTTGTTCTGGATTAGTGATTTGAAGATTTCTAGTTCAAAAACCAGAGAGGCGCTGTTAAACCCCCGGACATGATGTTTAACTGTTCAGCTCAGTGTCTGCATCCTGTCTCACCGTGTCTCAAATGCAAGCCACTTTGGATAAAAGCATCTGCCAGATAAATAAATATGAAGCTCATGAGAAAGATGATTGGTCAGATGATTGTTTAGAAGATAAAGATGGGTTTCAATGTGGTGTCAGAGGGTTTGGCGGATGTTTCTATCCTCAGAAAAAACATTAAACAGCCTGTGAATACGTTTAGTAATGATGTATTTATCTGAGATCTCACAATACCACTTTTTCTTTACTGACGCTTAATATTAGCCAATTCCGAAACCCATCTGATATTTTTTCTTTAAAAACTACTAAGATTTTAAATATTTTAAACACTTACAAGTACAGGGAAAAAATACATCGCTAAACCATGACTTGCAGAAAATCACTTACACTGCAAATGTAATAAATTGTAAAACATAAATATGATAAAAATGAATCCTAGCCTCAAAAAAAAACAAACAATTAAGTGTTTTTATATGTAAGTATTTTATATAGGCCTGTCATGATGATTACATCATCGATTTATAGTACAGTTCGTGGGCACGACCACCTCGATCATTTTTGCTGACCTCGATGTCGCCCACTGTGTTTACATGAGTGTTTGTTTACATTAGAATGAATGTCACTAACATTTTAGCCATCCGCGCTGTTCCTGTCCTCTCGTCTGCTCTAGGGTTGTCAAATTAAAATTCGAACCTTGAATATTCATAGGATTTAAGATAAAAATGCACATACTAATGCGAAAACATAAAAACCCATTTAAGATGTGTAGTAAGACTTAGTGCGGATTGGAATGAAAACATGCTGCTGAAAAAATTACACGCAAGATATTAACATTGTACTAACAATGCTTTCTGAAGCAGAAAAAATGAACAGCGTTAAACTGAAGTGCTTTACAAACGGGTTAATGAACTCACCCAAACACATCCTATACACATATGAGATTAATCAGACATTTACACAACATAGACCTAATATTACAACGTCACGCACAAGTGAGGCTGAACTTCAGTAACACGCTAGGACGGTAAGTCATGTTGTGAATACATTCTTTTCTTAACAGCGCACTAAAACACAGACAATGAAGAACTTAGGCATAAAGAATTCACAAGATTGTATTACAGTCCATTTTGTTTATTGTTTTGTTTGTGTGGCTTTATTATATTTGTTTCATTTATTTAGGGTATAAAAAGTTCTTGCCATTACGATGTCTGAATATTCTTAAGAATTAAAAGTTCATTGCTCTTTGAAAGAGTGCACTTGCATTATTTCTATTATATTATCGTCATATCAGCGGAATAAAATGGTCTTAAAATGATGATGATCTCGTTTATTACAGCCCCGATTCCAAAAAAGTTGGGGCGCTGTTTAAAATGCAAATAAAAACAGAATGCAGTGATCTGCAAATCTCATAAACACACGTTATTCACAATAGAACACAGGAAACAGATCAAATGTTTAAACTGAGGAAATGCACCATTTTAAGAAAAATATAAGTTTATAAAATAAAACTAAGTTAATGCAGGTTTTCGCAGCTTGGTTAACGTCTGCCCATCTTAACTTCTGTAAGATTCTGCCTCTCTAAGATACTCTGTTTATACCCAATCATATTACTGACCTGTTCCCAGTTAACCTCCAGCTGTTTCTTTTTAGTAACACTTACTTTTCCAGTCTTTTGTTGCCCCGTCCCAACTTTTTTGACACACGTTGCGGCCATCAAATTCAAAATGACCTTGTTTTTTTCTTTAAACGGTACGTTTCCTCAGTTTACACATTTGATATGTTTTATTGTGAATAACGTTTGGGTTTATGAGATTTGCTAATCACTGCATTCCGTTTTTATTTACATTTTACACAGCGTCCCAACTTTTTTGGAATTGGCGTTGTATTTCTGGGACAATGTATCTTCCTACAAAAGTAGTTATTGTGACAGGACTACTTTTAGGCCTTTTAGTCTGTTTATTTATTTATTTATTTTTAAAATCCAATTTCAATCTTTTCCATTTGTTGCAGGATTAGGATCAAATTCATTCATTTTCCCCCCACTGATATTCAAGCCACCGTGTTTTGCAGGTGATGGCCTCGTATAGGTCCTGGATTCGTGCTATCTATAATATTTATATTGTCATCTGGGAAAACCCGTCATATGTCAATGTGGCTGAATTCTGACAAACAGACAAAAGGAAAAACATAGCTTTTGGCCAAACTAGGGTTTTTTTTCCCTGTAATATACATCAACACTTCTGCTTTACCAAACCATAAATATATTTCATCTAAATGATGTGGAAATTGTGTGTTTTATTTGCTTTGTAATCTTGCCTAGGCTGCCTTTCTGCAGAGATCATGTTGGATAACAAATGCGGTGGTTAAAACAGTCATCCTGCCTGAAGATGTCTAAATCCGTGCTAGTGAAGTGTGATTTCCTCGTACAGTGACGGTCAGGATTCGCTCGAGATTTTGAATAGCCCCATGCCGTAGTGAAACAGATGCAAGTCTAATCAGTTCAGGTTGTAATCAGAATGCCTGTTAGGTTCCCGCACCACAGATTAAAAAGAAATCTTTAAATGCAACGCTCTCTCTTTTAACTTCTGGGAGTAAACAGATGTAAAATGCTAGAACTTGTGGTTGAGGCGCAGAACCTGTGTGTGTTGTGTGTGTGTGTATAGTGTTCACCGATTTTTGCCAGAACTAAAATCAGACAGAAACCTATGCAGACTAACTTTAAACACAGATGAGCTTGAGTCAAACAAGTGACCACACAGACCTCTCTCTCTCTCTCTGTGTGTGTGTGTGTGTGTGTGTGTGTGTGTGTGTGCGCGCGCAGATGATAGGCCTTAAAATGAGTAATAATGGTGCATGCATATAATGTTTTCCAGGTGTGTATGTATGTTATTTATTTGAGAATAAAAATGTGTCCAAAAAATGATGTTTTTTTAAGCTTTAGGTTATAAAATGATGCTTTTGTGTGGGTGTGTTTATGTGTGTGTGAGTGAGGGTGTGTTTATGTGTGTGTGAGTGAGCGTGTGTTTATGTGTGTGTGAGTGAGGGTGTGTTTATGTGTGTGTGTGAGTGAGGGTGTGTTTGTGTATGTGTGTTCTGCAGTCTTGTGTTCTCTTCATGCATATTTCATTGTCCAGCTCACAAGATTGCAGCGATTGTGCTTCTCTGGGTGTGTGTGTGTGTGTGTGTGTGTGTGTGTGTGTGTTAGATTTAGTATAGGTCTATTTTTTGTGGCTCCCTTGTTTGTGTTTCATCTATAGAGCCTGTTTGTATATAGGGATGTCTGTGTTTGTGCAATGGCATTTGTGTGTGTGTGTGTGTGTGTGTGTGTGTGTGTGTGAGAGAGAGAGATGGGTGGAGGGGGTCTATAGTCTGTGTTTGGTGGGTAAACATTCTGGCCTGTCCTGGGTGAGTCATGCTACAGAAGTGTGATGATGTTATTCTGCAGCTTGTGTGTGTGTGTGTGTGTGTGTGTGTGTGTGTGTGTGTGTCGTTCTCTCTACATGAATGTTCACTCCAGTAGATCGATTTTCTGAGACATATTTTTCCCCACAAAAATTAGCTTTCATTATTCTGAATTTAAAAGCCACTTAAATATTAAATGAAAACGACAGGGTGCACCTATTTGACGTAATTAACATCTTCTCAGTTGTTTCCAGTGAGAGGTTGTTGCTGTTATGAAACTGTGATTACTGTTATCTCAGAATCATGCATAGATCTAATTCGTCACAGTATTGATATCATATATCATATCGCCCGGCCCTAATCCCATATACTGTATTGCTAATGTGAACGTTTTCTAAACTTCACGGATAAACGATATTTGGGGTAGAAAAAGGCGGCCTGAATAATTGCGCATTATTTGACATGCTTATTTTCATTTAAATGTAAAAAAAAAAACAATGCACAATGTATCGAAAGTGTTTGTACATGTATGGTAGTTAATTATTTTCATTACACACATATTGGAGTGACTTTATCATGGCTGAAAACTTAACAGTGTTCTGTAGTGCATTGTGCAGTCCGTACAGGAGTTGTTTTTGTTTTTTTGTGGTTGTTGCGGGCAAAAATACTCGAGAGTTTTTACGAGAGTTTTTTTGTGCTTTTTTTTTTTTTTTTTTTTTTTTTTTTTTTTTTTTGAGAAAAGCTCATTGAATTTGCAGAATCGCAATTACACTAAATTGTTCTGCACGGTCTTTCGCAGTGATGTTTGTTGGTAAATGAGTCCTTTTTAGCTGTAAATGTTTGCTGCAAGTGAACCGGAGTGGGCTTTGGCTGAATGCGTTGTGTTGACGTCACATGACGCGTCTTGGCCCAAATCTGCAGTAAGTTAGGAAAATTGCGGGCTCCTCCAAATATTGCGGAGTTTGCTCGATTTTGCGTTCATTTCATGAAATGCTGGAGGGATTGACTGTGTTCGTTCCACTGTGTCGGACAGGAAGGCATTTGTGATTCTTCCTTCCTGTGTGTTGGGACCTAAAATTTAAAATCTCTCTTTTAGTTTGTGTACTCAGTTTTGAGCTTACCTGTTAAACCAAACTGTCCTGTTTCTGTCCTGCAGCAAATGGTAATGAGCCTGCGCGTGTCGGAGCTGCAGGTTCTTCTGGGCTACGCCGGGCGCAATAAGCACGGCCGGAAGCACGAGCTGCTGACCAAAGCGCTACACCTGCTGAAGGCTGGCTGCAGTCCGGCCGTACACATGAAGATCAAGGAGCTGTACAGGCGCCGCTTCCCCACTAAACTGCTCTCGCCAGCCGAGCTGGCCCTGCAGGGGGTGCACGCGCCCACCATATCACTGCCCAGCGGCCTCACCCAGCTGCCGTTTGATGGTCACGCCTCACCCACTTCCCCACTGCTGCCCATATCGCTCCTGGGGCCCAAGCATGAGCTGACGCTGCCCCACCTGCCCTCCACGCTCCACCCTGTCCACCCCGACGTCAAACTGCAGAGGCTGCCCTTCTACGACGTGCTCGACGAGCTCATCAAGCCCACCAGCCTCGGTAAGAGCGTGTCTGCGTTATAGACACGTACCAGTATTTCATTAGAAAGTCACTTTAAATCACACAGGTCAATATTTAACCGCTTTAACTGGAACTTTTAAGGAAATATTATCATTCATCCATCAAATATCTCCCATCTGAGACTGACATATTGTAGTGTTAGAAAGAGAGGAACCGAGAGAGCCCTGTTTTAAGGCTGATGTTGGAGTTTGCGGATAGGATTATTATTTAATTCTTCAGTTACTCTTAATTCTTATTCCAATGAATTCACACAGTATTTAACCACATGATCTCTGCCATCTCCGGTTTCAGTAAATGTCATGGGGCTGAGTCACGAGTCACATCCATGACAGCATATTTTCCATCAGCATCACCTATAGCACAACAAATATCTTAAAATATCTTGTACTTTTTGTTTGTGTTAATTAAAGGCTCTTTAACATTGTATATGTAATAGTCTATATTCGTTCAAGCACAAGTGTAACTTAACGATCATTTGGTGGTTGGGCGTAAACCAGTTCTTCTCTCGTTCTTATCCGTTTGCTATTTTTGTGGTCTGAAACGGTCACGCCTGCGCCCACATTGCACCAAAATTACTTTCTATTGCCATTTCTCAGGACCGTCTCTTAGCACGGACGATGGAGGAAAACTGGTATATTCCTGACTTCATGTGCAGACTTAAACACCCTGTCCCATTTCTTACAACCCACATTTGTGGATGTGGACTATTTTTGTCACCGCATTTCAACACAGATCGGCTAATTCACCCCAAAACTAACTAAATACAAACCATATTGAATTATTTATCCATTACAAATAAGCACAGACGAGTAGGTTGTGAATGTGACTCAGACAGTTTGATGTGTCATTATGCGTAGAACATCATATCTCAGCTTTGTCTAACAAAACTAATTAAAGACCTGATTCACCAATTTATTGCTATTATAGGGACGGAAAATTAGTGGATATAAATAACGCTCTAGAGGCACACACACACACGCTCTTGTATACTCTGTGTGTGTGTGTGTGCGTGTACATTAATATATTAACATCTCCTCCACCGATGATAAACCTCTGCAGAGTGCAAGACACTTTGCAATTGAACAAGCTCCAGCATACGATACAGTATATAATGTATTTCAGTGGAATTCCCATATTTTTCTCTCTTCATCGAGGCATATTGTGTCTCATTTGCCAGAGACTCGTGTCTGCTATGTTACAGACGGTACAATACTATGACACACTGTTACATATCATGTTGGTGTGTGTGTGGCAGGAACTGGGCAGCGCAGACGTGTCCATATTCCCCCACATTAGCATTTTAATGTGCTTAGCAGCTTTCTGTTCATTTTCACTGAGTTTAATCTGCACATCTCACCCACACCTTCTATTTTATTCTCTCACTCTTTCTCATGCGTGATCCTCACTCTCTTCTTCGCCATCTCTGTTTGTCTTCCTGTCTCTGCTTCAGCCTCATTTCTCACGCTGCCATCTGCATAGTCTGTGATGAAATTAGAACATTGTACATCTCTCTCGTTCTTTCCTTCCTTCTTTCCCTTCCCCACCTACATTGTTTCTCCACCTCTCTGTGCCCCATCTCTCTCTCTCTCTCTCTCTCTCTCTCTCTCTCTCCCCCCCCTCACCTTCTTTCCCATCCCCACCTACATTGTTTCTCCACTTCTCTATGCCCCATCTCTCTCTCTCTCTCTCTCTCTCCCCCCCCCCCACCTTCTTTCCCATCCCCACCTACATTGTTTCTCCACTTCTCTGTGCCCCATCTCTCTCTCTCTCTCTCTCTCCCCCTCTCACCTTCTTTCCCTTCCCCACCTACATTGATTCTCCACTACTCTGTGCCCCATCTCTCTCTCTCGTTCTCTCTCTTTCTTTCCCTTCCCCACCTACATTGTTTCTCCACTTCTCTGTTCCCCTTCTCTCTCTCTCTCTCTCTCTCTCTCTCTCTCTCTCGCTCTCTCTCGCTCCCCTCTCTCTCACCTCCTTTCCCATCCCCCTTGCTTCTATCCACCTATGCCTCTCTCCTTCTTTCTCTCTCTTTGTCTCTCTCAATTTTTCCTCAATTCAATTCAAAGTACTTTATTGGCACGATTGCGTACACACAATATTGCCAAATCATCACTGTCGATAAGAAAGGCGAATTTAAAAAACAAAAATAATATTCATAATAGAATAACATCAAATAAAAATGATAACAGGAATAATCATAAAAAATAGTAATAATTACAAAAATAAGTAAAAAAAGAAAATAAAGTGACAAAATGCAAGGTGCCAGTGTAGGACAAACGTATAAAGGTTACAGTAATTATATACATTATTGCCATAAAATGAAATAAAATACAGTAAGGTGAATTAGAAATGGAGTAAATAAGCAGTGTGTGGCGTGTGTACGATTGTCCGGTGAAATGATCAGAGCAGTAGTTGGTTTCTGAGCATGTGTAGCTCAGAGATTAATTTTGCTGTAACAAAATCTCTCCATCAGTGTTTCTCTCTCTCTCTCTCTCTCTCTTTCTCTCTCTTTCATTTGCATGAAGAGTGATGAAACCGCAGGTTCACACACCTGAGCTCTTCTTCCATTCTGCCAGTAACAATAAAGCTCAGTACAATCCAGCATCACACTGCCAGCTCTTTCTAGAATACACACATGGAGCAAAAGCACAGTTAACACTCTCTTTCCAGAGATCTGACTGCCTGCAGAAAATACACACACACACACACACACACACACACAAGCCAGAGGTGAGGTTTTAGTAAACATTAGCATCAGTGCACTCACTGATTAGTGGATCAAAAGTAAAGCACATTAAAATAAACGCTCTCCCTGCTCAACTAGCGATCTCAAAAGACTCAAATGAATTTCATAGAGATCTTAAAAAAAAAAAAAAAAAAGATTAGTTTTCATTTTATTAATTTAACCAGGTATAAACACGCTCTTTTATTAACGTACACCGTGGACAAATTAAAAGGAAAAACATGTGTGTAAGTAAGGTGTTGGGCTATGATGATTCACCAGAACAGCTTCAATGCACCTTGGCAAAGATTCTACATGTGTCTGGAACTGTCCTGGTTGGATGAACACCAGATTTGATCTCGCGAAAATATCCTGTCAGTTGAAGCGAAAACTCTAAAGAAATCAACACATGTAGCACTGCATGATTACATACAGCTGTGGATGAGTAATGACTCATAATCACACTATCTGCTGTCACCCGGTAGATGATGGATTCCTTTTTGAGTCTCGTTCCACTAAAGGTTTCTTCCTCGTGTTGTCTCGGGGAATTTTTCCTTGCCACCGTCACCTCTGGCTTGCTCATGAGTGACAAATTTCGATCTATATCCAGATTTCTGTAAAGCCGCTTTGTGAAAACGTCCACCGTTAAAAGCGCTATATATATCAGTTGAATCGAACGTTCCGCTAAAAATCGTAATATAAAGAGACGAGTCGTGACCGTGCAACGTTAAAACAATTCGTTTTATACAGATGTGTTTGCACTGCCGTGAAAGTCATTTCCAAGCGGTAAAAAAACTGTCATTACGGATGACTGACCCCTTTATCGACACAGCTGTACATTAGTTTTCTTGATAAAAATGAAGCGTATAGTGTGGATCGAACGCACACTCGTGTTACACTTCCTGTGTGAATCCAGGAAATGGGCTAAACAACGAACGTTAGCTTGGTGTTATAATACACCTATTAGCGCTGAATGGTGTAAGAGATGGAGACATGAACCTCTCGGAAATTTCTCATTCTGGTTTTAAGCCATGCTTTCCTATTCTCATTTCCACAAACAGATTTGAGCAGGCGCTTTATTACATCGCCGTCCCCACTACACAAGATTTTCATTAAATGTGATGGTTGGATTTGCTGATACGTGCAGATGTGTGTGAAAATAGGAGGCACACTTAATGTGGATCGCTGTACATTATTGCTTTCAGATATGCGCGTGAAAATGTAAGCGGGCCCATTAAATGCGTACAAATCGACGGTTAAAAATGAATCTTTAGATTATACGTATCCGAACGCTTTAACTAAGTCACATTTTATCTTCCTCTGGATTGCAGAATGTTTTACAAGAGGAAATCTTTCTCTTCGCACCACAAACACAGTCTGCCTCTGTTTGTTTCTCTCGCTGTCTCTTTCCCTGTCTTGCTCTTCAGCGCTGCATTTTGAAATTCTTTTCCTCATTATTCTGTTCTCATTAGCGCTATTAGCACGCCATGCATACATCACTCATTTTCCCCCTCAGTGTTGTTTACCCAGTAAAGGAAGACCACTGCTGGTAGGATCCATAATTGGATCTAAAAGTGCTTCCATAAATGAACTTCTTGTTCTTGAATGATATGAAGTGATATGACAATTGCAGGCACGTTGCCAAGATCAATATTGCGGTGTTTGTATGATGATCTGAAGCACAAGGCTTGTTCACGTTTAATCGCTTTCATGAATTCTAGCTTTAATGCATTCGTAGATGTGTTACGCTAGAGATGATTTGTTCTTTGTCAGAAGTTTTACTTTGACTAAGTTTTACTTTTCACTGGCAGTTTTTCATTATGAATTTGATTATGAATAATACAGACAGGAACACTGTTACCCCTTGTGTGTAAACAGAGCACGCTTTTGCATTTGCATTTGGCTGATCAGATCTCAGCCCTGAAATCAACCCAACTGCAGGAAGTGCATCAAAATACTGTGTGTTTTGGGCAGCAGTACACATTTTTATAAACGTGAGCTGCTAAACCGAGCCGTGAGGCACAGTGAGGTGAAGGAGGCGTGTCCTCTGTGCCTGTCAGTCCTAGTGAAAGAGGCATGTCCTCTGTGCCTGTCAGTCCTAGTGAAAGAGGCATGTCCTCTGTGCCTGTCAGTCCTAGTGAAAGAGGCGTGTCCTCTGTGCCTGTCAGTCCTAATGAAGGAGGCGTGTCCTCTGTGCCTGTCAGTCCTAGTGAAGGAGGCATGTCCTCTGTGCCTGTCAGTCCTAGTGAAAGAGGCGTGTCCTCTGTGCCTGTCAGTCCTAGTGAAAGAGGCATGTCCTCTGTGCCTGTCAGTCCTAGTGAAAGAGGCGTGTCCTCTGTGCCTGTCAGTCCTAATGAAGGAGGCGTGTCCTCTGTGCCTGTCAGTCCTAGTGAAGGAGGCGTGTCCTCTGTGCCTGTCAGTCCTAATGAAGGAGGCGTGTCCTCTGTGCCTGTCGGTCCTAGTAAAGGAGGCATGTCCTCTGTGCCTGTCAGTCCTAGTGAAAGAGGCGTGTCCTCTGTGCCTGTCAGTCCTAATGAAGGAGGCGTGTCCTCTGTGCCTCTCAGTCCTAGTGAAGGAGGCGAGTCTTCTATGCCTGTCAGTCTCAATGAAGGAGGCGTGTCCTCTATGCTTGTCAGTCTCAATGAAGGAGGCGTGTCCTCTATGCCTGTCAGTCCCAGTGAAGGAGGCATGTCCTCTGTGCCTGTCAGTCCCAGTGAAGGAGGTGTGTCCTCTGTGCCTGTCAGTCCCAGTGAAGGAGGCATGTCCTCTGTGTCTGTCAGTCCCAGTGAAGTAGGTGTCCTTTGTGCCTGTCAGTTTCAGTGAAGGAGGCGTGTCCTCTATGCCTGTCAGTCCCAGTGAAGGAGGTGTGTCCTCTGTGCCTGTCAGTCCCAGTGAAGGAGGCATGTCCTCTGTGTCTGTCAGTCCCAGTGAAGTAGGTGTCCTTTGTGCCTGTCAGTTTCAGTGAAGGAGGCATGTCCTCTGTGCCTGTCAGTCCCAGTGAAGGAGGTGTGTCCTCTGTGCCTGTCAGTATCCATCAAGTTGGTGTAATCTGAATCATGTCTCAGTTCTACATTCTGTGTCGAGTCAGTGCTGTGTGAACTTGGATGCCAGAAGTTTAGATACACAACAACAAATTTCTTGGCTACACAACATGAAAGCAGTGTTTTCACTGTGATGGATGTTTTCATGCAAGAGTGTGTGTGTGTGTGTGTGTGTGTGTGTGTGTGTTATTAAAAGTAAAAGTGTATAACTCATTGCATTTTAGACCGTGTTCCTTCCATTACAGAAAGATTTACAAACACAGACAGTCAGTCGCCTTGAACAATTTTCAGAAGTTGATGTGTCTTGGGTTGGTTAACTACTAGCTGTTCTTCATCACAGCCTACTCACACATGCACACGCAGTGCCAAATAAACTACTGCTTTGCCCTGCGTGCACACACACACACACACACACACACACACACACACACACACACACACACACACACACACACTGCATACATACACACACACAGCAGCCTCTTATCAACTCAGCCACACGTAATCTCTCTTCACCTAAAAATAGTGATTAACTCTTACATCATAGTCTGCTATGTACCATGCCATCAACACACTGAACTCTGCAGCTAGAACACAACACACACACACCGAGGGGGCTAAAATTTAAAAGCCTAACAAACTGCTTATTTTTTACGCTGAATGTATTGAATTGTTTCTCTGGACAACATGATGAGAATGCAAAGGTGCTAAAAATGCATGCAGTTCTTTCGGTGAAGAAACACACAGCAACCAGAGCTAAGGGTTTTCATTGCTTTATATATCTAATGATATGACGATAATGAGCTTAAATAATGGCAGATCTGTTGCGATCAGAGAACTGACACACACACACACACACACACACACACACACTCACAGACAGGTTATAAAGAGAAGAGAGAAATGTGAGAAGAGATAAAGAGGTACTTTTGTTCCTTTCAGACTGAAACACATGTGGCCTTCGCTTCAACTCCTCATCCCATTGTAATAACACATCAGATGGCAGAGATGACACGGCTATTTTTAACTCCAGCTCAGGCAGAGAGAGACATAGGGCACTATTTTCTCTCTCTCTCTCTCTCTCTCTCTCTCTCTCTCATTTTCTTCTGTATTTTCCCTTTTCTCCATTTCTCCCAGTTTCGTTTCTTTTTGTCTCTTTCTCCCTCTTGTCTTGTCTCTATATCCTACTGTTTTTCTCTGCTCATTTCTTCTGTTTTTCTCTGCTCATTTCTTCTGTTTTTCTCTGCTCATTTCTTCTGTTTTTCTCTGCTCATTTCTTCTTCCTCTTTCACTTCCTGTCTTCCCCTTTTCTCACTTCTCTGTTTCTCTCCTTCACCTCTCTCCTTCCTCTCCCAATTTCTGTCTTACTCGCTTCCCTTCCAATAATTCTCATTTCTTTTCTTGTTCAGCCTTACTACTGTCCCTCTCTCTTGCTCTCATGTCTGTCACTTCTCTCTCTCTCTCTCTCTCTCTCTCTCTCTCTCTCTCTGCCTGGCTGTCTCTTTCACCTACCATTCCTTCTTTCTCTCTTTCAGTTTCTTGCTTGTTCTGTCTCTCCCACGCTTTCTCTCTCAGTTCTGTTCTGCACAGTTGAGTATAAGGGCTTTCTTGGTATGACTGTGCGACAGATTATCGGAGAATAGTTTGTTAACACCAATAGCAGAATATAAAATAGCAATAATGCCACAAAATGTGTCAGCAGGAAAAACACTCATAATGGTTAGAATTGGAGATGGGAATGATGAGGATGTCACTTGCTGTCTCTCAGGAAGTGACATGTTGCTACAGTGTGACGTGTTGCTCTGTCTCTCTCTTTCTGTCTGTCCGACGCTCTCAGTCGCTTTTTCTCTCCCTGCTTGAGAGAATGCACATCAGTGTAATTATGTGTTGTCAAGCCTCCTCTGCAGGTTCATTAATTGCACCTGTGACATATGACAAAGGGGCTGCAAAGAATGAGAGGGAGGAGGAATAAGAGTGGGAAACATATTGTGTGTATGTGTGTGTATGTGCACCTATTTTGCCCTTTCATTAGTGGGCCTTGGTGAATATGCAAATAGACAGTAATTGCCATCATAACAACACCTCGGAGACATGGAAGCTCTCTCTCTCTCTCTCTCTCTCTCTCTCTCTCTCTCTCTCTCTCTCTCACTCCCTTTCTCTCTCTCTCTCTTTCTGTTTCTCTCTCGCTCTCTTTCTCTATCTTATTTTGTGTGAAAACATCATGGAGTGTGTGTGTGCATGTATTATTTGCTATGCTGTGCACTGAAGCAGGTGTGTGTGTGAGAGAGAGAGAGAGAGAGTAGTGTTTGCAGTAGATCTGGATATTTTAGGCTGTTTATTTGTCATATAAACACAGAGCAGGTGTGTGTGGGTGTGTGTGTGTGTGTGTGCACGCTCATATGTGCTTTAAGTTACAGATAGTAACTCTTTACATTTGCCATTCTAACACTGATTTGTGCTTGTTTGGTTAGGGGCAGATTGTGTGTTGTCCTTCAGTGAAAGGTGCAGTGGTCACGTGATCAGATTTCCAGGAAAGCTCAGCAGAGTTTGGAGAAGACGGTCGCCATGTTCTTTTAACCAGTTGCACTCTCTCTTCCGTCTTCTCATAATCACATCTTCATTTCATGCCTCTTCCCCTCACTCATTCCTTTCTTACTCACTCACTCACCCTCCTGTTCTCTCACTTTCTCAAATTCATATACAATTCAATTCAGATCCAAGTCACTGGCGTGATAAAAGGTATAGCCACAGCTGAGATTATAGAGCATGTTAATATTAAAGAACATGAAGTTAAAATCGGTCAAACTGGTCAAACTTGTTGGTGAGGTGTCCGTGAGTGTCAGTGAAGATTAATGTACACTATATGCTTAAATGTGAACCACACCTGACTGCTGCACCCTTATTTAGTTCTTCCCCAAACTGTTGCCGCAAAGTTTGGAGCATACAGTTGTTTAGAATGTCTTTTTAATAATGAAGCATTACAATTTCCCGTCTCTGGAACTAAGAAGCCCAAACATGTTCCAGCATGACAATGCCCCTATGCACAAAGCAAGCTCCATGAACACATGGGTTGCCACAGTTGGTGTAGATGAACTCCAGTGTCCTGCACAGAGCCGTGACCTCAACCCCACTGAACACCTTTAGAATCATTTGAAATGCCGACCGCACGCCAGGCCTGCTTGCCCAACATCAACGCCTGACCTCGGTAACGCTCTTGAGGCTAAATGGTCACAAATCCTCACTATCCCGCTCCAAAAGAGTGGAGATTATTATAACAGCAAAGGGACACTGCATTGTAATGGCACATTCAACAAGCACATACGGTTGTGAAGGTCAGGTGTCCACAAACCTTTGGTCAAACCGTAGGCTGGTATATGAATAACGGCACACCAGCTCAGTGAAGGAAATGTTTTCTTTGCTCAGCTTCTGGCAAGAAGCAAAACGCTCTGCGGAGCTTTATAACGATACAAGCACAGGTTGCTATTTTTTAGCTGCTTCCAGAATTTGCTTGCCCGTTTTGTAGTTGCATGATTAATGGTTCACAACCTAATTTTTTGCCCTGCATGCATTGTTTGCTGCATTTGTAAGCAAGTTGAGGATGTATTAACAGGGCATGCATTCTTTCAGATGTTTGTTCCTTTTTCCGGATTGTTCTTGGTAAGCAGACCTTACAGATCAGAATCATAAAGAGTAATTAGATTATTTACAAATGTAATAGTTTTAACCAGAATCTGTTAGCAAAAATGTGCTGGCATACGGCATGGAAAACTCGGTATGAATGTTCTTGCTCTCCAATATTCTTCTGCACTCTCACTTTTGTCAATACTGAGGCATACTTGTACTGAAGCTTATATGAATAATTAATCTCCAGTTCAAAGCCGGGCTTCATGGCGATATGACTCTGTATGGTTGTTCGTAGAGTCCTTCAATATTGGCTTCTTTTTGATTTACACTTAGAATATTTACAACGTACAATACTTCTTCTCAAGTGAACAGATGGAAAGTGATGGCTCTGTTTATACAATAAAGGATTGGAACACTCCTACATCGATGCTTTTTAAATATGCCACAGTACAGAGTGTTTATTAATTATAGAAGCATTTCGAGACCTTTCAGTAACAAATCCCAGATATGCGCATCATTTATCAGAGCTCTTGTTTGTTCTTTTCATCCTAAAACCAGGCTGATTAATAATGGGCCTTATCCGGAGTTTTTCTGGAAGTCTTTGTGCATACCTTTGAAGAGATCTTTTTTCCAGTATTGTTGTAAAAGCATAGCTTTGGTTAGAAATAGGAAACAATGTTAGTATACGAGATCAGAGGATTAGGTGTTATATTATGTTATGATGAACATAGAATGTATTAGATGCTAGATTTGTATTGTTTTCTGATGTTTGTGATAAAGAATAGCAACCAGGTAGAATAAAGCCAGTAGAACATTCAATGTGCCATGTGTTGTGTGTGTTGTTTTTTTTTAATGCACTCATTTTATTTTTACTGTTTGTTCATGTGATTTTAAAATGATTTCTCCCAGATTATGATGTACCTCTGTCTCTTTTCCTCCTTTTCAGCTTCAGACAACAGTCAGCGCTTTCAGGAAACGTGTTTTGCTTTTGCATTAACACCACAGCAAGTCCAACAGATCAGCAGCTCTATGTAAGTTGCACATTAAAGCATATTTATAATGGCTTGCTATGGCAAACATACGTTTGTCTGAACATAAATGTGCTACACTGGCTCTATTGGCGCTTATCTTGTACTTTAAAAGTTGTATTTTTGTTCAGTTGTTTGTCGTATTTACATTTCATTCTCTGAATGCATGGCCTCTGTTTTAAGGGTGATTCAAATCAGAGATGCAGCTACTAGAATTCTGATCGATTTACTTGCATGACTAAAATCAGTAAATAGTAAATAGTTTGCATTAACACTTATTTTCCCATAACCTCCTGAGACCCAAACTATAATGTTGTATGCTCTGTAATTTCATCTCACTGTTTCTGTTTATTAGCTGACAACTGTGGAAATTAATCTTCAAAAAAGGAGAACGTTTGGGAAAAGAGTAATACATAACTCCCTTCATGTGAGGATCTTACGAGGATATATATTCAAAGAGAATTGGGAGAGAGAGTTGGGAGAATTTGTGATGTCCTCAGTGGGGTCTCAGGAAGATACAAAAAAGTACTTGAAATTTTCTTGTATTGATCTATCAAGTTTGGGAATTGTGTAGCTAATAGATTAACATGTCCTTTTTGTCAGTGATATATCTTCTTTTCTTTTTTTTTTGTATAAGTCACGTAACACTCCTCAGCAGACAGTCCTATTAACCTATCTATTAATTTTACTACAATTGGAATATTACCTATAAAAATATTATTGTTTTTGTCTCCAAGGGACATCTCGGGGACCAAATGTGACTTCACGGTACAAGTACAGTTAAGGTAAGTAAACTGCATTGTTTATATTAGGGACTTGATACAGACAAATTTTAAGCAGTTAAATTAATTAAATAAATCAAAAATTATTAATGTCCTCTGTCCATAGGTTTTGCTTATCAGAAACCAGCTGTCCACAGGAAGACCACTTTCCTCCTAACCTCTGCGTAAAAGTCAATGGGAAACCATGCAACCTTCCGGTATGAGAAGAGAATTAAAAACCCATGCAGTCACCCATTAGGATGAGAAATAGATATATATGGTGTTTTTCAAATCAGATGAAATCGGTTAAGAAGTAATTATGCAGTAAAAATTAGTTTTACAGTGAACCAATGTGTAGTTATCACACTCTTCATTCAGTCTGCGTGTGTTTGTCCTCAGGGGTACCTTCCTCCTACCAAAAATGGAGTTGAACCAAAGCGTCCCAGCAGACCCATCAACATTACCTCACTGGTCAGACTGTCCACCACTGTCCCCAACACCATTGTGGTGTCCTGGACATCGGAGATTGGGAGGGTGAGGCTTAAAGTAAATTTGATTAGAGACTGTGTACTGTTCTGAGACACCGATAGTGTTTGTGAGTGAGTCTGGGTCATATGCAGGACAGATGTCTCGCAGCCGTTTATCTTGCAGCTGCCACCATGTTCCTTGAATCTTTGCTAAGTGGAGTGAATTTCCCTTTAGTTTTGTTGCATTCTTTAAATCCCTAATGCACATTTCAGCATGGTGCACGTATTTCAAGGACCAGAAGGTACTGGACTAACAGCAATGACTTTTGTACACAAAAAAAAATCTGTTAGTTGATTTGTGATGTATAATTGGCGTCAAGATTGGGGTGCTGTTTCTTAAAATGAAGAGTTATTTAGCCCCTTTTTTAGTGTTGGCCTTTCTCTGTTCTTCTCCAGAGAAATCAGTTAGTTTCAGCACCAAATTACTGCAGAGTGAAACCAAGAATCAGTGGCTTTAGAAACTGGGGTGGTGTCACTTTGTTAAAAAAAGACAACATTTACAAGACCACTATGTAAAAAATGCATTTCATTATAGCCCCCAAAACAAAAGAGAACTAAAATAGTGCCATTACAGTTCTGGATGATGTCTGTGGCTTAAAGACTTCAGGAAGGAAGTTGTCTAATACAAAGAATGTGCAGTTACTAAACATAATGTGTGTATTTAGGATTGGAATGTGTCCCCACAATGGATAAAAAAAAAAAAAAAGAAAAAATCCCCACTGTGATTCCTATATTGTTCAACAAATGTTGATTTGAATTTTGCGCTCTGTCTTGTCATTGTTCATTTCAAATACAATGTGCCGGTGAGTAGCTTACAGGCTGCATTACAGATAAATTTGTTACCCATGTGATTAATAGTTTTGTTATATATTACCTTATCCCAGCTCGCCAAGTCATAACACGAAAACCAATTTCATCTGTAATGAATTCATTATTTGGCCCAGTATCAATAAGCGCAAATGAAATTGAGAGGGTCCTCTCGATTAATATTACTCCTTAATTTTCAGATTAGATATCTGCATTTCACACAGCTTCTCATCTGCTCCCTCATCAACCTGCTCGGGCTCAAAGCATGACCGTGTTTTTATAGAGAAGATACCCTTATCTGTGATGTTTATCACAGCATGTGTCTGAACATGCATTTGACATTCCTTCAGTGTGAAATAATGCCTCTTTAGCGTGAAGAGAGTGAGAGACGAGCTGTGTCTAAAATAACCCACTTTGACCTGTAGTGCTCTGTATATGGTGTTAAAGCAATTAGCTCACGCCATAATGTGCTGTAAATCAGAAACGCAGGCGTTTTGCATTTTTGAGTCAGTGTCTTGTGAATTCTGACTGTTGTGGTCGTGGCCACATCTTAGAAAGATGTGAAATCTTCACTTTTATAGATATTAGAAAAGAGAAATCTTCTCGTTAGTAACAACTTTAAAGGTAAAGGATGCACACAGAGTTTTATTGTTTCGCTCCAGCACAGATCCCACTGAGCGGCTTCTTTATTCTGGATGTTTAAGATTATGGACTGCTTTAACCAGCATAATTAACACTGTGAGGACTCGGTCATACATTTATAGTGCTGTGTGTGTTTCACAGAGTTACTCCATGGCCGTGTATCTGGTGAAGCAGCAGTCATCTACAGCGCTGTTACAGAGACTCCGTGCGAAGGGCATCAGAAACCCAGACCACTCCAGAGCACTCAGTAAGAAAACTCAGCCTTTATTCAGCATGAATCCACATGCAGCAATGCTCAAATTCAACCCTAGGGCATCTCGCATAGTTTGATGATTTTCCTGCTTTAATCCGGGTAATTAACTGGAAGGTGTAATACATCTGATACATTTTGGCTTCGTTTTTTGTGGTGCGTCCGTCGTACAAGTTCCTGTGAGTTAGCTGTTACCGTAGAAACAATAACACATGACAGAACAAGCACATTAATATAAACCTGTGATTTGCCACTGCACTACCATCAGAGCCATGATGCTAGAGACAATTATTCAACACCTTCTGACCAATCATATTCAGGAATTCAGTGGCACTGTGTTCGAATTCTTATTTTTTTTTAATATTTAAAAATTTCATAATCGTGTTATGGTCCGCGTAAACAATTTGAGATTTTATTCAGTCTTTGAAACGCTCACATCGCCACATATTGAATGCAGCAGCCTATAAACCGTCTGAGCCGCCTTATTAGTGCTAAAAGAATGCTTCTGTAATTGCTGCAGCAGGTTGTAAATCCTAGACTAATAGCACCTGGGCTCTGGGTAATTGTACAAAATAGCATGCTCTCCGAATTTATCATCCCGCTGCTATGAGACTCGGATACATGATGAGTTAGCACGATTCTGCTGTTGTGGCTGAGGATAGAAGTGCACGCTCAAGTACGATCTGCCCTATCTAGCTCGAACTCTTTTCGTTTATGCGCCTTTAGGATCTTGACACGTCGTTGGCTCAACGCAGACTGCTGACATTCAACCTTCATCATCCTTTTTTTCTGAATCTGTACTTACAGTCCTAAGTAGAATTATATACATGTACATTATACCCATTGTAGTGATAAGCACAAATACTACTTTTGAAACATTTGCCTTCATTGAGAAACAAACAAACAGTTTTCTGTTAACTTACAGAATGTTTAACGAGCTGCACAGTTACTTGGTTGCATACAGATGATGAACAACAAAATCATTTCACACTGGTTAGAGAGAGGGAGAGAGAGAAGGGCGGTGTGGGGGGGTTTAATGCCTTGCAGCTGTAATTAAAGCGTAATCAAACCCAAATTTGACCTCATTTGCCCCTTACCGTACAAAGCTTAAACTCGTACTGACCACTGTATGAAATGGGACAAGAAGTATCTTTGGAAAACATTTTTTGCAGCACTGAAACATGTATACGTTTAGTGTGGGTTAAAAATACTGCACAGTAATTTGTTAGCAGTGAGACACATTATGTTGATACGCTGATGAGGGTTGGCCTACACGTTTTGGTCTTAATTTCAGTTTTCATTCAAATGAATCTGGAAAAAGAAACTTTCAGCTTTGTAGTGACCATGAAAATGGAAAAACACTCTTAACTTGCAGGCACACACCTCATTACAGTCACACTTTTCCATAACTGCACTAGTCAAGCAACTTTTTTGATTACTAAGTAGTAATACTCAAAAGCACCTAATTTGCTATTATAATTGTTTAAGTATTGTTTAAATATTCAAAAACATGGCCTCATCCCCATCCACTGGGCAATCTTTTGAGTCTGGCTCCTCTCAAAGGTTTTTCTTTTTCCATTTTCACCTCCGGACATTTTTCTCTTGCCACGTCGTCTTTGGCTTCTCTTTAGGAATCGTCAGGGTGTCCCAAAATGTCTCCATACATAGGGGGGCTATGTTTGCCAGCACCACGTCGGTCGTGCTTTCGTCAGTGGATGTTCGTGGATGTCCACTTCTCGGGTGGTCCACGACCCTGCCTGTCTTTTTGAACTTGTTAAAGCGATAATTCACCCCAAAATGAAAATTCTATCATAATTTTGAGAGAATCCAGCGTCGTCGCGATACAGCCGGACCAGGACGCTCTGCACTGTGTACAGCAGAGGAAGAGGGACGCTGTACACAAACCGAGTCACGTTTTTGTAACGAAGACATCTGCGGATTTCGACATGCATTTTTAGTCCACCCTCGACACACACACACAAAAAAAAAGAGTTCGTTCTCGCGTCAATACAACACTCGTGTCGTGGTTCTCTCGTGAAAGTGCGTCGGAGATCTATGCAGAGGTGAAGACCTTTTGTGAAAAAACGCGTAAGTTTTGGTTACATAGACTGTAAATATAGGCACAGAAATCTCCCAGGTTTCATTAAAAATGTCTATATTTGTGTTTCGAAGATGAACAAAATTCTTATGGGTTTGAGACGACATGAGGGGGAGTAATTGATGACAGAATTTTTCATTTTTGGGTGAACGATCCCTTTAATAAGTTTGGCAACAGTGTCACGTGTGATGTACTTGCCATGTTTCCTGTTAAAGTCCTTTGCATCCTTGCGACAGCTTCCTGATCCAGCCTTGAGAATGATCCTCTTTTGTCAAGGGAAATCTTAAAGGCTATCTGAAAAGAATAATAATTTAAACTAAGTATGAATCATTTTAGAAGACATTTTGATAAAAACATCGTTAATATCCCTTACGTATGGAGACTTTTGGGACGACCTGTAAATGTCCATGTGTATTTCTGTAAAACTGCTTAGTGACAATGTTTACTGGTAGAAACAGCATACAAATAAAATTGAATTGAACTTTATCCCTGTTAACTACTTAGGTTTTTTTTTTTTTGCCCCCGTTACATATACATGTTATTCTGATTCTTTTTCTTATTCTTGCCTATATTCTGCAGTCAAAGAAAAGCTAACAGCAGATCCTGACAGTGAAATTGCCACCACCAGTTTGCGTGTGTCATTACTCTGCCCGGTAAGCACATACGCACTCGTAAAGATTGTGGTTCACACCCTTCTAATAAGTACTTTACAAGTCCAGGCTTGCAGCATTATAGCCCAGATTTTGGTCGAGCCTGTGGGTTTAAATTTCACACCGCTGTTTTGAAAAGCCTGGTTTGCGTTCAGTTCAAAATATCACGCTGTTTGAAAATGTGTGTAACTGTGATCCATAAATGATGTGTATTCAGGCGTAACGTCTCGCATTAATCTCCATCTTGTCAGAAATACTTTCCGATAGGTGTGTGTGTTTTTGTATGGAGTTGATGTTTTCCTTGTTTGATTTGTCTGCAAACGTGTGCGTATGTGTACGCATGCACATGTTTATTTTTTTTTTCCATGCGGGTTGTGTGTTTTGCCTGTATGTCTGTGTAGCTGGGGAAGATGCGGCTAATGATCCCGTGCAGATCGTTGACGTGTACCCACCTGCAGTGCTTTGATGCCACACTCTACATCCAAATGAACGAGAAGAAGCCCACCTGGGTGTGTCCCGTCTGTGACAAGAAAGCACCATACGAACACCTTATCATCGACGGGTACGTCTACTCGCAACACCTGCACGTCCAAACATTAATTATCAAGAATACACAAGACGAGACCAGCGTACTTCCAAAACCATACATGATCAAAATTATTCAAAACCCCCCCCCCCCCCCCCCCCCATTGCAAATCAGGTTTATTGTCAAAATGTACAGACTTTCAGCTGTTTACAATGAACAAATCAAACAAAAGCAATTGAAATAGTTCAGCACAACGAATGCTTCAAGTGGTTTCCACAAATTCAACTGAAAATGCAAATTATAATGACTTTTGCAAGTCCAGTTTGCAAAACAGGAGTTGCCTCAAGCACACCTGATGTGACTAATCAAGCGCTTCATTAGTTGCAGCAGGTGTGCTTTAGCAGGAATACATGAAATACCTGAACTGGCTAGGGTTAGAAAACATATAAAATACCTGGATAGGGCAGAAAAGGAAGCTATTAACAGCTGTAACCAGATTTCTGGGAAGGCAGGTTGTGAAAAACCCTCGAGTGACTGCAGAAGACCTGCAGCAAGACTTGGTGGCACTGAGGTTTCAGTGAGCACAGTAAGGCGTGTACTAAATGCAGAAGGTTTCCATGCCCGAACTCCAAGGTGTACACCACTACTGACCCAAAAGCACAAGAAATGTCGCTCAAAATCATATAAATAAGCCACAGAAGTTTTGGGATGCTGTTCTGTGGAGGATGAAACAAAACTGGAACTTTTCCGCACGATGGATCAGCGGTATGTCTGGAGGAAGAAGAATGAAGAAAGAACACTCTGTCCACAGTCAAGCACGGTGGTGGCTCGGTGATGCTCTGGGGCTGCTTTGCATCCTCTGACACTGGAAACCTGCAGCGTGTGGAAGGCGAGATGGGTTCATTGAAGTATCAGGAAATCCTAGGAGAAAACGTCATGCCGTCTGTGAGGAAGCTGAAGCTTGGGCGTCATTGAACCTTCCAACAGGACAATGATCCCAAGCATACCTCAAATTCCTCCAAGGCTTTGTTGCAGAAGAAATCCTGGAAGATTCTACAGGGCCATCACAGTCACCTGACTTGAACCCCATCGAAAATCTCTGGTGGGATTTGAAGAAGGCGTTGCAGCACGCAAACCCAAGAATATTACTGAACTGGAGGCCATTGCTCATGAGGAATGGGATAAGATTCCTCAGGAACGCTGCCAGAAGCTATGCATCTCGTTTGCAGCAGGTCATAACAGTAAAAGTGTGCACTTCTAAGTGTTAAAGATGCTTGCCATGAAGGGGTTGAATCATTTTGAAACTGGAGAAGTCATTATAAGTTGCATTTTCAGTTGAATTTGAGGAAACCACTTGAAGCATTCGCTGTGTTGAACTATTTCAATTACTTTTGTTTGATTTGTCTGTAAATTTTGACACTAAACCTGATTTGCAATGGGGGTCGAATAATTTTGATTGCAACTGTATTTATTTTATATATATATATATATATATATATATATATATATATATATATATATATATATATATATATATATATATGTGTGTGTGTGTGTGTGTGTGTGTGTGTGTGTGTGTGTGTGTGTGTATGGAAATCTGTCTCAATTCATCAGTGATTTAGTGGCATGGCGGTTATTTATTTCATCATTTCCAAGCAATGACATGAATATAAATGATGGAATACAATTATCAGTCATAACAGAGAGGCAAAAACAAGCTGCTTTTTTAAACTTTTTTTATTATTTGTTTTTCTCTTTGTAGAATATTTGTCACATTTTATCAGTCGTAATCCAGCAGTATGTTATTGACACCAACAGAAACAAAGTATATTAGAGTCATAAAGCAAGACTGGAAGAAATAGCAGCTCTTTATAACCTCTCTTAAATCTGTGTGTGTGTGTGTGTGTGTAGGTTGTTTATGGAGATCTTGAACAGCTGTGTAGACTGTGATGAGATTCAGTTTAAGGAAGATGGCAGTTGGGCCCCCATGCGGTCGAAAAAGGACGTGCAGGAGGTGTCTGCTTCATACAACGGCGTAGACGGTAACTTTGTCTTCTATTTCTGACACATTTATTGTAGAATAATTGTGTGCCAACAAATAAGACACAATAGAAACAATAAGTAGAGTTAGTTTCAGAGAGAAAAGAGAAAGGAGTTTGGTAATAGAAGGTTATAATAAATGAATGAATTGATTGTAAATAAAAATTCTGATTCAGTTTTGATTGCCCCTACATCATTTGATATTACTCTTGGTAGTGGAAGTTTAGTGGTTAGGGTTCTCTGTTATTGACTGGATGGTTCAGTTGTAATCCCAGGACTTGAACTGATCAGCTTAGTACTCAGATTGTGTTCAGCCTCACATCATCTATTTCATGGTCTCCATTATCTAAGAAGACACTAGTGAAAGCAGTGTCATTTGCAGCGTACGGGTCAGTTTGGAAGTGAACTTTGTGTGATTTTATTCACTATTATTTGAAGTTATCTACGTGAGGAATGTTAAGTTGCCTTTCAGAGATCCTCCAGTTGGAAAAAGGCTAAGAAACAAGTAAAAATACTGTATTTGCTTAATTTATTTCAACATTAATATTTCACTACAAATAAATGACTCTTATCTGACCTTTTCTTGGAAATACACTAAGCTGCCAATTCTGTACATATGTCTAATAGCTCAGTGTATATGGGGAAAAAATTAAGTCCAGTTAAGTTAGATACGTATCCTACCAGACAAATATTCACATAGTGTATAGAAAACAAAGTGTTTTCTTTATTTTCACTATTTCCTGCTATTTGAGAATGACAATAAGACATTAACGCTACTGAAAAACAGATGAAATTATTCACTGACCAAGAAATGCATTCAAGACATCAGAATTATTTTAATTTTTAAAGCTATTTAACAGTATTCCAGGTGAAGTTTCTGATCATCTCTGCGTATTCTTCACCCACTTCACCCAGAAGTTCCCAAGTAGGCCGAGCTCCTCGCTGCTTTTCGTAATGTTCTTAATGTTCGTAATGTTCTTAATGAAAACTACTTTATGTTAAGTAAAAACTTTGTTTTATGTTAAGTAAAAACTACTTTTATTATTATTATTATTATTATTATTATTATTATTATTATTATTATTATTATTTCTTTATTATCCGCCACCTTTCTGTAATTCGCCATGGTTCGGAATGTTAAAAGTAAATGAGCTTCAGGAATATGAGAATGTCAGCAATGCTGAAATTAATTTCAGACTTTTTAATAATTACAGTTAAGGCTGTCTAACATTATAAATTGCCTGTCGGGGAACACGAAATAAGTTAGTCATCCATTGAGCGCAGAAACATTTTCATTAAATATCACTTTCATTAAAGACCAATATTGGCTCAAACGTCTAAGAGAGCCCCTGAAATGACTCTGAATAACAGAAATGAGAGAAAGAGAGAGAAGTTTATAATCACAAGTTAACTAGGCTACTGATGGATCTCAGCTCTTGATTAATTGGGATGTTTCAGTAGAATTATTTATATGTATTTGCATTTACGACTGGAAAAGAAATCCTTTTTTCTTTATTTTCTTTGCTTGTTACTGTGTTGAAATTGTCGTTTATGTTGTTTGACCTCTTGCTCATCCTTTATTTTGTGGGTCCCCTTTTTCAGACGGGTGTCATCCGTCAGCACCCGAGCAGAAATCCAGCTCCCACACGAACGGCAGCAGCAGTAAGAAGGTGGAGGTGATCGATCTGACTCTGGACAGCTCGTCTGAGGATGAAGAGGAGGAAGAGCCACCTGTAAAGAGAAACTGCCCCTCCCTCTCACCGGTATCACCGCAGATGAACAAGGGGTGAGTTACATTAGATTTAAGTTGTGTGTGTTCGTGAATAGTCAGGCGGTCAGCCATTGTATTTTCTAATTATGTAATAACAGTGGAGATCATTATCTTATTATCAACTACTGTCAAAGTCATTATAGTTATTATTTAGATATAATAACTGTAATCCTGATAACTGGTTATTTTGATTGGTTATACAAAAGAATGGGTTTTATGCAAGTTATGCTCTTGTGCATCCTATAGTGATTTATTTTTTAATTTAAAGTTTAGTAGTTTGAAGCCTACTACATTTTAATAAAACTAGGAAAAGTGCTGTTAATATGATATTTCAGCAGTGTGTAACTAGTTTGGGGTTTCTAGTTTCCATTCATATTCGGCTGGCTCGTTTTAATTTGTTTGCGATTAACTGCGTGTGTGTGTTTGTGTGCGTAGAGTGTTGAATTTGTGTACTCAGGCATCTCCTGCAAGTCGAACTCCCAGCATGCCACAAGTGGAGACCAACTACATCCCCCCTCCTCCACCACTCATACAGGACTACCGCCACTACTATCCTACACCCAACGATCTGTCAGGTACACACACACACACACACACACGTATGGAATTATAAGAATATATGGTATGGATTATTGTAAAGAATATACCAGGCCTCTCAGAACAGTATATTATATGTTTGTAATAATTACTCATTTAAAGATGCAAAAACATAATTAGTCACATAGCGTATGTTTATTAAAAACACTTTTTTGACAAAGCAAACCTTTTGTAGCTTGATTCAAGAATCGAAACAAATAGATGCCATTCATGGCACTTTTTTATTCTTCCATATCTTCTCTATTGGCATTTTCTCATTAAATATACAGAAAAACGTAATGGCGTATGAATGGGATGTAGCATGTACGTACTGTAGTTTAAAGGCACTTTAGAAACCCTTATTGCTGAAATTTCGCTTCCTGGCTGAATGTCAAAATCTGTTCAATTGAGCATGTAGCACATCACATGGGTTCTACAACACTGTTAGTCTTTCCCCTTTAGGTAATGAGTGTATATAGTGAATAGGAAACCACCTGAGAGTCGGTCAAATTGTGATCGTGTCCTTAGGAAAGCAACACAGTTTTCCCCTTTCATGCTTTATACAGTAAGCACACAGTGTAGCTACTGCTAACGGTCACTATATATATATTTTTTTTAAATCATATTTGAATGCTAAATATGTAACGTAATAGAAATCGATAGCCCTAGAATATATCGCGATGTCCTAGTAATACAGTCAACTGCATACATCACAAATGAGAAGAGTCACGGTTTGATCTTTCTGTTTTGAACAGATTTGAACTTTTTCTCGTTTTTACAAGGAGAGAATCATCAGGTAAGCTCGATCGTTCAAAAGATCGAATTAAAATACGAGTACTGCTGTGGCAGGAAAATAAAAAGTTTGTTTTCTTCCTCTGATCTCTCGGTCTGTCAGCACTATAACATGGTGATGGCGGCGGCGGCAGCCTCGGCGTCTGAGGATCACGACCTCCTGCTGAACCGATTCCTGCCGTACAGCTCCTCTCAGCTCTTCCTGGACGCTCCTGGCACACCGGTGAGTAGCAGTGGCAGTGCAGTTCACGCCGCTCTGAACGTCAACCGCAGCAACAGCAACAGCTCCAGCAGCAGCAGCCTTCCCACAATCCCCCGCTCCAGCTCGGACATCTACGGCTCCATCCCTGATATCATCTCGCTAGACTGATCCCTGCAGGATCCACACCCTCACGCTCCACACAGACTCCATACATTTGGTGTTGGGAGAAAAGAAAAACACGAAAGAAGCCAGAAAAAAAAGAAAGTGAGGTGTTTATTTGTTTTTTTCCTAAACGACAAACATTTGCTATGTACAGAGAACAAATATATTTTCAGTTTTACGTTTTGTATATATAAACTCAAAAGACTTTTTTTCCTATTATGCGAATAACTAAGGTTTGGTTTTCTTCCATGGGAAAAAAAAAAGAGAGACTTTTTTTATTTCATCACAAATTGTTGTGTTGTCGTCCCCTTGATTATACTGTTATAACATTTTATATCTTTATGGTCTTTTGCTACATTATATTTAGTGTCATTTCTGATTCCACGTCGAAGGCGTTACCCTCCCACACAGGGACATCGCAGCGTGTTTGCCCGTCCCTCGTCCACATGGACGTTCCAGATGGACAGAGACATGCTTCTCTAGTGCTGGCAGTGTTTTTCAGCTCGCAGATGGTTTTATAATTATATGAAGTATGTGAACTGTTAAGCATTTCTTTATCTTCAGGAATCTGCTGTCTCCTGCCATTGCTTTTTTCTCTTCTTCTTAATTATATGACACTTATTTATAATTAAGAGCAGACACACTTTGCTCTGATTGTACTGTCATCTTTGTAGAATTTGTGCTAAATCACTTTTTATATTTCAGACCACTTTTTTTGCACAATGCCAAAAGCGATGCCACAGAAATCTTTCTTTCTTTCTTTCTTTTTCTTTCTTTCTTTCTGTGACTGAAATGGTGTTTCATTGTTTCTTTCGTTTGTGTGTTGTGTTTTTTCTTGTTGTTTTTTTTTTGTTTGTTTGTTTGTTTGTTTTTAGGTGATTTAAGGAAGTGTGTGAACCCGAAAGATTTCTAGTGGTTGGAAAATCTGCCACTGATCTGTGTTTTGATCTGATGCAGCATTTATCTATCTTACATACACACATTTTCATTTTATTCTGCTGTTTTGTGAGCAGAAGTGAGAGAGAGAGTGTGTGTGTGTGTGTGTGTGAGAGAGAGAGAGAGTGAGAGTGAGTGAGTGTGAGAGAGTTTGACCTGTTATGACCTAGAATTGCTCCTATCCATGTGAGAAGCTTTATATCCAGCTTTATAATAAACTCTAGTACTTAGAGTTCTTATAATCAATGCCTCTTCACCACTTATCCAAATCCTTCAGCTCCTGACCTAGGAATTGATAAATTTTCGTAGAAATGAAACATATCCGATAGTAGGCGCTCGGATAAATTTCATCTCACAACATAGAAACCTCCTACTCACCAGAGTTAGGCTACAATTGGGAAATAATTTTAACCTTTTGAATATACATTGCTGTGAAATCAGGATTTGTTCTGGTTTTGTGTACATCTCATACTAAATTGATTCAGAAATTAAAACAAAATCTAAAATGAAACAAAGGCAAACTGAGTAAACACACAATACAGTTTTTAAATGATAATGTTATTTATTGAAGCAAAAAAAGTTATCCAATACCGCCTGGGCCTGTGTGAAAATGTATTTGCCCCTGTAGTTACTAATTCCCCAAATCTATGCATTCATAATGGGGTTCAGCTGGACTAGACGCAAGAAGGCCTGATTAATGCAAACCCTGTTCAGTCAAATCAACACTTAAATACAACTTTTTCTACAGCATGAAGTTGTTTAAAAGGTCTTTCCCAGTAACACAGTATGCTAAAGCTGAAAGAAATTCCAGAAACGATGAGGAAGAAGGTGATTGAAATACATCAGTCTGGGAAGGGTTACAAAATTATTTCAAAATCTCTGGAACTCCAAAGAGCCACAGTGAGAGTCATCATCTCTAAATAGAAAAACTCAGCCCAGTAGTGAACCTTCACAGAAGTGTCTGACTTTCCAAAATTCCTCCAAGAGCACAGCAACTACTCATCCAGGAAGTCACAACAGAGCCAAGGACAACATCAAAGGACCTACAGGCCTCCCTTGCATCAATAGTCACTCTTCATGACCCCGCTATCAGAAAGACACTGGACAAAAATGGCATCCATGGAAGAGTGGTGAGGTGAAAACCACTGCTAACCCAGAACAACATTAAGGCTTGTCTGAATTTTGCCAAAACACATCATGATGATCCTCAAACCTTTTGGGAGATGTTCTGTGGACTGATGAGTCAAAAGTGGAACTGTTTGGAAGACAGGGGTCCCGTTATATCTGGCGTAAACCAACACTGAATTGTACAAAAAGAACATCATACCTATGGTCAAGCATGGTGGTGACAGTGTGATGGTGTGGGGATGCTTTGTGCTTCAGGGTCTGGGCAACTTGCAGTAATTGAGGGAAACATGAATTCTGCTCTCTACCAGAAAATCCTAAAGGAGAATGTCTGGTCTTCAGTGCGTAAGTTAAAACTCATTCGCAACTGGATTATGCAGCAAGACTATAATCCAAAGCATAGGAGTAAGTCCAAGTCCTAGAAGTAACTGAAAGACTGATCTCCAGATATTGGAAGCAGCAGTTTTTCACATGAGTAACAGGTGTTGGATAACTTATTTTGCTTCAATAAAAATCTAAATAAATAACTCGTGTTTACTCAGGTTGCCTTTGTTTTATGTTGTA
>NC_030442.2:12132500-12145000 GCF_001660625.3 Ictalurus punctatus
CATATAGTGTATCTGCTCTTTAAATCCAAAGGAGAGCACACAGGTATCTGACTTATTCCAGATACAATTATTCAGTTCTCAGGTACATTCAAAGAATTGAATTAACACAATTCTCAAATCTGGTTTACAAACCTGGATATCGGATTTGTTAAGTGTTGTATGAAGAACAGAGCCCTGCGTTTCAGAACTAAACCATGGTCCGAACACAGAAGAGCATAGCTGAATCCCTGGGGTTTCAGGGGAAATTCTGGGAAATGTTCCACTAGAAACGGGGTTATTTTTATTTTATTTATTTATTTATTTTAGATTTTTGGTTCTTAGACACCAATTGCAATAAGGATCCTGGAGAAAAGGGACTTGTTTCTCTGTGACTTGTTAATGCCATGTAACAGCAGGTGGCAGTAAACACCACGTTTTGCTTTGCGGCTCTCTGACTCCTAACTATGAAATTCTTCCACAAAATTATTGTGGTTGTAAAGATATGTCTCTTTTGTAAAATAATTTTTATTTACTATTATTATTATTTATTTATTTATTTTTTAACAACGTGCACATTTTAGGCAAGTCATTCTGTGAATGTGAGCTGGATGCCAATCCACACATATGTGTATATATATATATATATATATATATACAGTATCTCCCAAAAGTGAGTATACCCCTCACATTTTTGTAAATATTTGATTATATCTTTTCATGTGGCAACACTGAAGAAATGACACTTTGCTACAATGTAAAGTAGTCAGTGTACAGCTTGTGTAACAGTGTAAATTTGCTGTCCTCTCAAAATACCTCAACACACAGCCATTAATGTCTAAACTGCTAGCAACAAAAGTGAGTACACCCCTAAGTGAAAATGTCCAAATTGGGCCCAATTAGCCATTTTCCCTCCCCAGTGTCATGCAGGAGGTAGCAGGTGTGTTAAATTTGGTGTCATCGCTCTCACACTCCCTCATACTGGTCACTGGAAGTTCAACATGGCACCTCATGGCAAAGAACTCTCTGAGGATCTGAAAAAAAGAATTGCTGCTCTACATAAAGATGGCCTAGGCTATAAGAAGATTGCCAAGACCCTGACACTGAGCTGCAGCACGGTGGCCAAGACCATACAGCGGTTTAACAGGACAGGAACAGGCCTCGCCATGGTCAACCAAAGAAGTTGAGTGCACGTGCTCAGCGTCATATCCAGATGTTGTCTTTGGGAAATAGACGTATGAGTGCTGCCAGCATTGCTGCAGAGGTTGAAGGGGTGGGGGGTCAGCCTGTCAGTGCTCAGACCATACGCCGCACACTGCATCAAATTGGTCTGCATGGCTGTCGTCCCAGAAGGAAGCCTCTTCTAAAGATGATGCACAAGAAAGACCACAAACAGTTTGCTGAAGACAAGCAGAGTAAGGACATGGATTACTGGAACCATGTCCTGTGGTCTGATGAGACCAAGATAAACTTATTTGGTTCAGATGGTGTCAAGCGTGTGTGGCGGCAACCAGGTGAGGAGTACAAAGACAAGTGTGTCTTGCCTACAGTCAAGCGTGGTGGTGGGAGTGTCATGGTCTGGGGCTGCATGAGTGCTGCCGGCACTGGGGAGCTACAGTTCATTGAGGGAACCATGAATGCCAACATGTACTGTGACATACTGAAGCAGAGACTGGGACGCAGGGCAGTATTCCAGCATGATAACGACCCCAAACACACCTCTAAGACAACCACTGCCTTGCTAAAGAATCTGAGGGTGAAGGTGATGGACTGGCCAAGCATGTCTCCAGACCTAAACCCTATTGAGCATCTGTGGGGCAAATGGAAGGTGGAGGAGCACAAGGTCTCTAACATCCACCAGCTCCGTGATGTCGTCATGGAGGAGTGGAAGAGGACTCCAGTGGCAACCTGTGAAGCTGAACCTGTGAAGAGGGTTAAGGCTTGAAAATAATGGTGCCACACAAAATATTGACACTTTGGGCCCAATTTGGACGTTTTCACTTAGGGGTGTACTCACTTTTGTTGCTAGCAGTTTAGACATTAATGGCTGTGTGTTGAGTTATTTTGAGGGGACAGCAAATTTACACTGTTACATAAGCTGTACACTCACTACTTTACATTGTAGCTAAGTGTCATTTCTTCAGTGTTGCCACATGAAAAGATATAATCAAATATTTACAAAAATGTGAGGGGTGTACTCACTTTTGTGAGATGTTGTATATATACCTGGCCATTTCATTGAGAAAGATCTGGCTTCGCCCCTGCAGCTGCCTCTTTACTCAATGCCTCTGCAGTTTTCTGACGAGATGGAGAAGCTGGCCGATTCACAAGCGCATCATAACTTTTATTAATAAAAAAGGCTCCTAGGTGTGCGGTATGCAAAATCATAAGCCTTCAGACAGTGTTCAGTATTTTAGAGCCGTTCTGTTCAGTCAGTACACGTTTTCTCATAACGCGCGTGTCTGAACGCGTTTTGGCACAGGTTTTTACCAGTCCCCAAAAATACTGATAAGCTCCACTTATTTTGATCTAGACGCTCCATAACAATTGACATCTACCAATCAGTGGGGTTGAAGGGCGGGGTTTTAAGATGACACGGACTGCACGGTACAGACGCGCGCCACAATCTTTACGCGCGGTTACGCAGCACGTGCACGGCGCTTCTAGTCCTACGTGCAGCTACTATGGGGAACGTCGAAGTGATAACGACAGAGGATTTCTTTCAGAGCGACACAGCGAACAGTTCGATAAGTTTTGGAAGTCTAGAGGACATCGACGTGTCGGCAGACGGCAGTCCGCTCCTGCGCTGCTTTATCTCCGTTACCTACGCGGTGGTGTGCGCCGCGGGTTTGGTGGGCAACTTGTTTGTGCTCGTGTTTATCCGGGCGAGACAAGCGCGCAGGAAATCCGAGACCAATGTCTTCGTGCTCCATCTGGCCGTGACGGATTTCCAGTTCGCGCTCACGCTGCCGTTCTGGGCTGCAGACGCCGCGCTGGACTTCAGCTGGCCGTTTGGCGATGTCATGTGCAAGCTCGTGCTTTCGGCCACGGTGATGAACATGTACGCGGGTGTATTCTTTCTCACTGCCATGAGCGTCGCGCGCTACCGGTGCGTGGCATCCGCGCTGAAGGAGCGCCGAGGCGCGCGCTCCTCTGTCAAACTCGTAGCTGCCGTGTTGTGGTTGCTGGCCACAGCTGCCACCGCGCCTACGTCCATTTTCTCCACGGTTAACGAGGTGGCCGGAGAAAAGCTCTGTCTCTTACGCTTTCCAAACGGTCAGCTCTGGTTAGCTGTGTACCACCTGCAGAAAATCCTGCTCGCCTTTGTGATACCCATGGCCACCGTCTCTATCAGCTACCTGCTGCTGCTGAGGCTCGTGCACCGCCGCAGCTTGAAGCCTAGATCAAGCGTCACCCGCTCGGTCGCCGTGCTAGTGTTGTCCTTCTTCCTCTGCTGGATGCCCAATCACGCCGTGACACTGTGGGGAGTCCTGGTGAAGCTGAACGCCGCGCGCTGGAACAAGGCATATTACGCGGTGCACACCTACGTCTTCCCGCTCACCGTGTGTCTGGCTCACGCGAACAGCTGCTTAAACCCGGTTATTTACTGCCTCATGCGCAGAGAGTTCAGGCGGAAGCTACGGCACTTTTTCCTCCGTGACTGAACGCGCGCGCTCTCCATGCGCTACTCGTGTGCGCAAACGTCTGTTTCTGTCTCGTATCCCACACGTGGTCGTAGCTGTTGTTGCTTTCGGAGACGTAAAAGAAAACATCAGCAAATGAGAAAGGAAAACGTGCTTTCCACAAGCTGCGTCAAAATCGTGAACACGTTCTTTTTTTTGTGCGTAATGATGTGTAAAATGTTTATTGTTCCGAAAACACACTGAAAGCAAGACAATCTCTCTCCTATCGTCTTTGTACAGTTACCAAGCCATCTGTATATATATATGTGTGTGTGTGTGTGTGTGTGTGTGTGTACACAATTTTTTTTTCATTTACAATTGGAAACAAATATTGAGTGTAATAATAGTATTTATTATAAGTAAATATTCAGTACCTTGGGTGCACGGTGGCTCTGTGGTTAGCACTTTCATCGCACACCAACAGGGTTGGGGGTTTGATTCCCACCGTGGCCCTGTGTGTGCGGAGTTTGCATGTTCTCCCCGTGCTGCGGGGGTTTCCTCCGGGTACTCCGGTTTCCTCCCCCAGTCCGAAGACATACATGGTAGGCTGACTGGCATGTCCAAAGTATCCGTAGTGTGTGAATAGGGTGTGTGAATGTGTATGTGATTGTGCCCTGCGGTGGATTGGCACCCTGTCCAGGGTGTACCCCGCCTCGTACACGATGCTCCCTGGGATAGGCTCCATATTCCCCGCTACCCTGAAGGACAAGCGGTATAGAAAATGGATGGATGGATGAATTTGTGGGTTCCATGACTTGTGGAGTCCATGCCAGCTCGAGTGCACACTGTGATTAAAGCAAAAGGTTTACATACCAAATACCAAGAAACTCTGAAATTCATTTAAATATTTCAAAGATTCTACTTTGCACTCAGGTTGTGGTCAGTAATATAATTTGTAATGAAACTTGTTGATGGAAAGTTGTTGTTCCCTCTAGTGGTCTCAGAATTTTCGATTCCATTGTGTGTATATTATTGCTTATGCTAATGATGAACAATGTCTGATGGAACCAAATGTACCAAATTTAATAATAATATGTAGTTTTACTTGTAATTAGCTTTTAGAGCAAAGCGTTAAAGGTGCACCGCTGGTCATGATGGTCTGATTAAATACGTTAAATATATAGAATATATAAATATATTTATACAGATAAAAGATACAAAGTAAAGGTACAAAAGATGCACCTATAATGGCACCACCCCAGCAACAAGGACAACTACAGTTTGGTGCCTTTATTTCTGAGAGTGTCAAAAAGCTAGACCCGGTAACCATCCCGAAGAACCCCTGAGGAACGTATTTTGAAAGAGAACCTCAGGGAGAATGGGAGAACTTGGAAAACTGCCAAGACTGAACAATGTACTTTCTTGTTGCTAGAACTAACCTAGTCCCTGTAATGAGCCATGTCTAAAAATTTAATCCGTTTAACATACATCAAGCACATCTGTATGCAGTGTTTTTCTTTTTGCTAAATGGTCTGCACTTATATGGTGCTCTTTTTTTTTTTTTTTTTTTAACCTCAGTACAAAGTGCTTTACATTGATTTTCATTCATCCATTCTCACACACACTCACACATGGTGGCAGAGCTGCCATGCAAGGCGCTAGCTTGCCATCTGGAGCAATTTGGAACAACTCAGTGTTATGCCCAAGAACTTCGGCATGTGGGCTAGGAATCAAACCTCCAACCCTACGATTAGTGGACAACCCACTCTACCACCTGAGCCACAGCCGCTGTACCAATGACGCTTAAATGACCACTGTGGCAGAAATACCAAGAAATCAGAAGAGCCATTTAAGAGCAGTTCCATTACTAATGCCATTCTTCTAGTCTAGACATGAACAGTTCTCAAACAATTCTGTGCTATTCAAACAGATAAACCCCAGATCACTTATGTGGGGTATAAATAGTGGTAGCATGGACTATTATATAAGTTAGCCTATTAGTTTTTATCAGGCTGTACAATGATAATGAGCTGATAATATTATCAGTGACTAAGCGGATCAAATTGCTTTTCATTTACACCACCAATGACCAGACGATTGTGGATCTAAATAATAGAAACCACAGTAACCGTTAACCATGTTTTGATTATATTCTGCCTTGTTTGCCTGTAGAATACCTGAAACGGGCATTTTCAATCTCCTGTTTAAGGAAATTAGCATGTTTCACTGAATGTCATTTCACTGTATGGTTCCAGTGCTGCAAGAAATTGATTACGCCATCTAATTTAAAACCTGACATCAGAAATAACCAAGTGTGTAAATAAATAAATAAATAAATAAATAAATAAATAAATAAAATGAATATTGCAAATGGGAAACAATTGTTTGTTTAAGTGCATTCTTGCTCTCCTCTGTTCCCCCCCCCCCCCCCCCCCCCCTAAAAATTGTATTGTTTCAGCTTGTTCTCTATTAGTTTCCATTCTGCTGTTGGTCTCTCCCAGATCCTGCCTCACTTTGAGATCGTCTTCTTTCATTCATGAGTAAGAGCTTTATATTGGTCAGGTGGATCTGGAGCACTGGGTGTGAGGCAGGGAGACACCTCGAACGCAATGCCAATTCATCACAGGACACCAAGCTCAAACACATGTCCACACTCTCATTTACACCTAGGGGCAACCTGGTATAGCCATTCCACCAGCCAGGAAGAAGAGGAGAATGTGTGAATGAGTCCACATAAATATTAACCTGAGCTCTGGATTGAACCGAGGAGCTTTCTGATCTTCCTGCTGGGAGACAGACACATACTCCAAGACACAAGTCATAGCAGTCTGTAGGGAGGCTGTAAAAATGTAGCCTGTTTATTTATGGAAACAAACCTTGGCCTTTGGTTTGACTCATCATCAAGAAGTTCTAGAATGGAGTTAAGTGTGAAATTACCACTGCTAGCACATCTACTTGTAAAGGCTGCTAATACAATAATTATATTCTGAGATTTTTATGATCTTTGGCTAACATTTTGGAATGGATTCAATACTCATTTTTGATCATATGCAATGGATATGAAACATCTTTCATTTGAAATAATGAAGAGTGGAATCCTACAGGTAAGAAAGCAAAGAAGAGGAAAAAAATCACCTTCATTTTCCCTTCATTCACTCAACTTCAGGAAGTGCATGGTGAGCCTATCACATTAGCACTGTGCAAGACAGGAATACACCTTGGACGAGATGCAAATCTATCACACCTGCAGCTTCCTGTGCATTACATGTCTCATCTCCAGGGTCCTTGGTTCAATCCTGATTTGATTGAGTTAGGGCTGGATCTGGATTAGGTCCCTTAGGTAAGGGTTCTCTGGATTAGTTTGACTAACTGGCTACACTAGATTGCACGTAGGGGTAAGCGTGTGTACATGGTGCCCTGTGATGAGCTAGTATCCCATCTACGGTGTGTTCCAACCTAACACCTAGTATTCCCAGGATAGGCTCTGGATCAACCACAATCCTGGCCATGACCGAGCTGTTATGAATGAATGAATGAAAGGCTACTCATAACTGGTCCCAGAATAAACCGTGTGGTCCTCATCTGCCTTCCTTATATGATTTCTTTATGAAAGTGCCTTTAAATGTGCAACCTTTTTTTTTTTATGTAAAATGATATTTAATAATCATTCATCTGTTCTTTGCTGCAGTGAAACACAATGTGTTTATAAGAATAAAATGTTTTCCCTATATGCTATCTATCAAGGAAATTTTTCCTCGTGTATGTTGGTCAAGGATGAATACTAATTTAATGACATTTTCCCAAATGCAGCTTAAAATGATGCATAATTTAAAACTCAGTCCACATGGCCTAAATAATTCAGATGAAAGTTAGGCTATACTGTGATTTGATTTTGTGGGAAAACGAACTTAATATATGTAAGCCTATGAGGCTTGTAAAGTAAAAATCATATAATCATATAAAATATTTGCATTAAATTACATTTGGTTACATTACTATTACATTTTAGACATTTTAGCCAAAATCAGGCAGAAATGAACAATGAACAATGTTTTTTTAAGTTGCTCTTTTCCAATTCACACAATTTGTATTTTGTAAAAATATTTATGCAGATATATAGAATATTCTAAAGGGTTCACAAACTTTAGAGATAGTTTTGTAACCTTTTCCAGCCTGCTGAGCATCAACAACTCTTTTCCTGAGGTCCTGAGAAATCTCATTTGTTTGTGCCATGATACACTTCCACAAAAAAAAACAAAAAAATTGAAAACATCTGACTCTAATTTCACCTTCAAATGAACTGCTAATCTTAGAGGTTGACATACTTTTGCCACTCACAGATATGTAATGTTGGATCCTTTTCCATAATAAGTAAATGACCAAGTATAATATTTTTGTCTTATTTGATTCATTTGGTTCTCTTTATCTACTTTTAGGACTTGTGTGAAAATCTGAAGTTTTAGATCATGTTTATGCAGATATCTAGAAAATTCTAAAGGGTTCACAAACTTTCAAGCACCATTGTACACCTTACCATCCTCTTCAGCAGAAATCACAGACTTCAAACTTTTCCATCTTAAATCCAACCCACCTTGTGTACACTCTGTGCTTGAGAGCAACTGGGAAGTTAAAGTCTACTAAACTTCAAAAACATCAATATTTTGTTTGTAACAGTTCATTTAAACTCTTTTCCTAATATTTTCCCACTGATTGCATGTTATTATAGCCTCTAGAAAGAATCCATTCTTCCTGATAACATCGCAATACTTCCTGTATCCTCCATCCACCCATATCCAAAGCATAACAGATTAACACCCATTTCTTTTCTTTTCTTTTCTCCCCCCCCTCCCAAAAAACAATAGATTCAGTTAAATTAGACCACAGCACTCGCTTCTAAAATTTCTCTTTCATTGTTGTACTGGTGCACTACTTTTATCCTGACAGCCATCTTTGGTCTTCACGATATTGTAATGACTTTTTGTCCATTGTTTACTGCTTAATGACATTACAGACAGTTAAAATAATAATAATAAAAAAAAACAGGAGCAAAATCTACTTTGTAAAAGTTAAATTTATTTGTTCAAAGTAATTATCAGTCAGCTACTAAGATGTGGGTTGCGTTGCTGTCTGAGAGTTTCAGAGTTTCTGATTCGATCCTGAACTCGGGTTGTCTGGAGTTTCATTTGTTTTCTTGATGTTCTTGTGGGTTTCCTCCAGGTTCTCTGGTTTCTTCCTACCTCACAAAGTCATGCCAATAGGTACATTGGCTGTGCTAAATTTCCATTAGGTGTGAATCTGTGCGTACTAGCACCTCATGCCAAGTATTCCCAGGACAGGCTCTGGCTCAACCCCAACCCTGGCCAGGATAAAGTGGTTACTGAAGATGAATGAGTGAATGATATTTTAGAGGTGCCTCTTTCTGCTGATTGGAAGCACAACACCAAGACATGTTTGAACAGTCAGAGAAATGATTAAGCTTGGCAAGTGTCTTTACCATTGATTAGACTTGAATTAAAGAAATGCTGCATGGTTCAACTTAATTTGCATCTATCTAAAGCTTATGGGTGATTAATCTGGGCATCATGGTAATCCCTGTAGTGAGAAACAAATCAATAACCTGTTTGCTCTAAACTCATTTATAATGGAAGCCTAATGACAGTTATTGAATTGCCCATTGAAAATCCATCGCAAAAAGCTTATTACTGGGATAATACTCTCAAGGCTTCTTCTTCTTCTTCTTCCTCTTCTTCTTCTTCTTCTTATCATTATCATCACACCAGCACAGGACCTGGCATTAGGGGAATCCAGCGCACCTGTCAATCCAGTTCAAATTAAAGTTAGGATGTCATTATAGCTATTTTTAAAAACGAGAACCCTGGGACATGTTTGAAAGATGTTGGCCATTAAACATCTGATACCCTCTCAGGCAGAAAAAAAGGGCTGAGTTTCTTTTTTTTAACCACAAAAGTGTTGTAGGTCATTCAAAGGTGTATGTGTATCTGACCGTGTGTCTCCCCTGATGGTACCCTGCCATATCTTTAATGCAGACATTTTCAGTGCTTTTTCCAGTGACTTTTTTTCTTCTTCTTTCTTGCTTTCAGTAAGTGCAAAGTAGCTCAGCAGGGTTCAGTTAAGGCGAGCGATTTGGCAAATAGAGAACATTTTACTTTAGGTCTTAGAACTACTTTAGGAATATTTTATGGATTGATGAAACTTGCATGAAGTCTCAATTAAAAATGGAACCAATGAAGAGCACATAAAACAGAATAAAAGATAATAACAAAGTCCAATGAAGGGGTGACGGCACAGCTTACTCATCACATAGATTATTATAAAATAAACCAAAGGCAAGATACTGTAGCAGAAATGAACCAGATAGCATCACCGCTCTTTACACGGGGTAAGGTTATGCGTATGCTCTACAGTTCATATAATAAAAGATGATCATACTTCACTAAAGATTCCATGTGGATACAAGTGTATAATATTAAAGTTCACCTGAATATTCTGGTTAACCTTCATCCCATCTGTCCAACAGTCAAGCTACTTTCCCCCTTATTTGTGAGAAGACAGCTACAGGCTCAAACAACAAACAATTTTGTCAGCTGTACATCCTTAAGGAGGCTTCGGCTGTCCTTCAGTTATTGTTGTACATTACATTACAGTAAAGTTGACTGTCTTCCAAGCCATGTAAAGTACAAACTGAAAAGACTCAACAAAATGTCACAATTCCTCTAAAATGTATTCAGTTTTTACACAGATTCTACAGAGTGAGTTTTGTCTAGTTCTAGATAAACTAAAAGTTAGCTTTGCTCTGGAGCTTTGCTAAGCACTCTGCTATGCCTCATTGGACTGGGGGAAATAATTTAACCCCTCATTTGTTCTCAATAAAGCCAGAAGAGGGCAACAGATCTCCTGTGGGCATGTGTGTACCAGAAGACAAGACTTTCGAACTGGTATCATTTGCTTTACTAGTAATATCTTAAAGTATTGTACGATATTTGACCTACTGTTTACAATATTTTAAAATGTAGGCACTTCTACTAAACATAACTAAATGTCTTGTCCGTAAATTGCATTTCCTTCGTCTTCTTGATTTTGTCCTAAGTTGTATTCACATTTTCCCCACACACCTGCAGAAGCGCAGTTTCTCAGGAATAGTAGAGATAGTTTACCGAATTTTTTATTTTATAATTATTTTAATAAATAACAGTTATTGATAACGTAATAGTTTAGCATTTTGTTATATTACACGTTACACTGATACATTGCTACATAACGTATTAGTGTTGAAACACCGCCATCTGAGTCAACAAGTCCTGCCCATTGTCAGGTAAGGGGAACGTCATCAGAGGTAGGTTATAAACTCCACGCTACAACGAACCAGACGAGGAAGTCCTGCCCTATCTTGTTTATGATTGGCTACAGTTTGTATTGTCCTTCTCTCCCATTGGCTCAGCGATGTGTCAGTCACGTTGCTGGTCCTCGCGCTGAACGCGTCAGGTGAACAAATCCCTGTAGTTTCTGGTTTGATGAGGAAGGCGCTTTTGCACTGGGGGAGTTTGTGCGCTGTAACAGCTGAGGTAATTTCTGAACTGGACAGGACTCTAAACCGAGTTCTACACCTGTAAGTGAACTTTTATTCAACAACAGAAACGGAGCAAGCATGAAGAGCCTGAAGTACCGCCTGAAAAGGCATGAGGTCACTATCACAGTAAGTAAAAGTTGGATTTGTGGGAGTTTCCGTGTCCAGGCTGCTGTGTGATTAGATGTGTGCGGTGATGGAGGCGCGTTATAACGCTGTGTGGGAACTGAGCTCTAAGGGCTTCTTGCTTTAATAAATGAGGTTTGAGTTTGAGGTTCGAGTTTGAGGTTCAGGGACAGTGTGGTGGGGTTGAGGATTTAGTTTCAGCGTTTGGGAATGTTCTCTTCTCATTCGCCTTGTGGATATGATGACCCCATTACTCTGCTTATTTACTTATTTACTTATTTACTTATTTACTTATTACACTCCTCCATGCCTGGTTGCTTCTTCATGTTTCACGAGTCACAACAGTAAACCTTTGCCAGTTGTTTTCTGATGTTCTTACACCTACTTTTCCCTGCTGAAAAGAAAAGAAAAGAAAATAATAAAGAAAACCATCACAGAAATTCTAATGGTTTCCACTACAAATACCAATACAAACCATGAGCTGTTAAGAAATAAAGCCATTACCATTACTGGTCCTTAAATGGTATCCGCTAGCCACCAATACAGTTTCCATTAAAACCAGTACAACTCCCATGATAAACAATGCAAAGATTCTGTTTTTTCCCCACCAATCGTCTTGAAAGAAAGAATACGTTAGTTGGAATATCAGTTCGTTTAAGAAAAAAAAACGTGATGCAATGTTATGAAAAATATTTGTAAGCCAGTTTTGAGTGTAAACTTTAATGTAATTCCAACAATAATCAACGTTTTAGTCATTTCTTCTATAATATGCTTCTAATTCGCAACAGGAAAGAACAAGTAAAATTTCAGGCATCCCGTTCAACTAGAAAGTGAGACGTATCCAAAAATATGGGAAATGATTGATGTGACAAGTTGTTGTTTCTACCTGTAGTGTCTTGCCTTAAATGATGGACTGTTTTTGAGACTGAAACTGCTTTAATCGTTCACGCAGTCAAGTTTCAAACATTTGTCATCGGCTCTTGGTGTTCTGTTGTGCTTTCATGATTCACTGTGAATCTCGCAGTGCAAAAGTTAGCGTGCCCATAGTTTTCGAATGAAAACGTATATCTCGGTTTACGTTAGAAATGAAACGTTGTATCTGACAACAAAGACGTCGATCTAAATCATATGGCAAAGATAATGAGCAGTTCGAGAAGTTCATCGTCACAACCTTTTCAGTATCCAGATCT